>NC_082652.1:93156668-93329168 GCF_028023285.1 Balaenoptera ricei | reverse complement strand
TGTTTCACTAGGGACACAGCTCTTTAGAAGCAGCAAGACTGCAGTTGAGTCCAGAGTGAAAGCAGCGACCTTCTGCCACATTCAGGAGAGCGAGATGCAAAATAAGTTGTTATAACTTGCTTCGATGGCAGTTCTTGTTACAGCGATTACATGCATCATGTTACAGTGTAGATGTGCTCATCTGGAAGTATTTATCTTTAAAAAAATGCTTTCTATATAACTAGAAAACCCATATAGGAGAGATCTGACAGCAGCTCCAAATTTTATCATGCAACTTCTAAAGCCCTTAATCCTGCCATTGTCTTAAGCCAGTATTATGTCGGATTCAAATGTATCCAACTACCTTTCAATTAAATTTACATTTTTAACTGGCTTTTGCATTCTAAAAATAGAAGTTATTATACCCATTTATTGATATGGCTTTAAAATTTTTGTTTCAAGGTAAAACCACGTCAATGAGCCACTGTAACAACAGTACAAGGTTTGAGAAATTTATTTCCAATGCAATGGGAAAATTCTTTCTTCCTTAAAGGGGGAACTGAAAAACAAGCATTGTTAACATTATCATTAATGTCGAAATAATTTATTTTTTGCATACTGGCTTGTCAATGACTAAGAGACTTCAAACTGTAAATAGGCAGGGGCTTACAGGGCACCAGGGTTCTCTTAGAACTAGCGAAGAAAAATGCCAACCAATGCACCCAGTAACAGAATTTAACCAAGAGTCTTCCCTTCCTGGTTAACAGGAATATTTGGTTGAGGTTACTTTCTGAAAGTGCCACACAGGTTTGCTGTATTCGCTGGGTATCAATACAAGGAAGATGATGTATTGGAAAGAACTCTCTACTTTGCTAACACCGAGGACGTACCAGCCATGGCTGTGAGCCGGGTGTCTGTACGTAACGCCGAGTCTGTCTTCCTGAATGCAGTCAGGAGGAGCGAAAAGCACGGAGGCTAAAAGAGGAAGCTATTTCAGGTGGAGAGGAAATGTGCAATTAGTCTCTACAGCTAACCCCATACTTGCTATTTATACCTGAGATTTCCAGGGTTTCTAAGCCTCACCATTCAAACATTCTTGAGCAAGTGTGCCGCCTCTCGGGGCTGCAGGATGGGGAAAGGGTGCCATCGCCTTTCAGGGAGGCCTCCAACCAAAAAACAGCTTCAACAGCAGTCTTAAAAATACATGTTTTTTTTTCCTTCTCACTGATAAAAAATGCAGAGAACGTTTAGCAAAAATGTCCCTATTCTTAGGATAACTCTGGGTGTGAAAGGATCCCCTTCCCATTCCTCTCTCAGCTCCGATTCCTGGTCTGCTATACAATATACAAGGATCATGTTATACAAGGATCACGTCTTCGCTGCCTGCAAAAGCGTATGTGGCCTTCCAAATAAAAACGACGTGGCAGAAGATGGGCAGAATGTTTACACTCACGAGTATCTTTTAAAGCCACGAGTTAAAAGCATCCCTGTAACATAGATAAGAATATTTGAGACAAGATGCTTTCTTTAAAAAATTCAAACTGCAGTTCTCAGCACGGCTTTCTTATTCTCTCCTTCCAGGAGGCAGTGCCTTGTAAATAAGTAACTGAATTACAAAGAGTAGTAAACAGGTGTCTGATAATTTTGCTGATCAAGCTCAAACTCTCACCTTTACTCTGGCACACTTTTGCTACGCATTTTAAATCCCTTACAATTAACGAAAAGAGAAGCAAACGTTGTTCCTTACGGGAAAAGGAATGTTAACTTCTCCACTTTAATCAGTAACTTGAAAATGCCACGTGGGTCTCGAGGAAAGGAAACCGTACTTTCTCCTGTGCCTTTTCCATCCCTTAAAAATCTAGGAAGCATTTTTCAAGTTTTCCCAAATTGTTAGGAGACACTATTTTCTTGCAAATTAATTCTTTTTAACTCCTTATGATAGCTTTGAATCCCATAAAGAAAGATGAATTATCACATACTGAGCCCAAGCTGTGAAACAGGAGGAGACAAATAGAGACCCCTACTGTGTTTAACAATGTAGAAGAAATTCCAGACGCAACAGAAAAATTTTGTCCTTTTCCTAGACCTCCAAGCGTGTGAGCTCGGAGCGGAACAGCGGAGGGCGCTCGTGCCTCGCCCAAGCCGCACTGACCCGCAGGCCGCTTCCGCCGACTCAGCGGCCCACGCCTCAAATTTGTTAAGTAAGGACCACCTGTGGCACAGGCGCCAAATGTCTTCTGTTTAAAACATTTGCGGTTTTTCATCTGTGGGGTGAAGCACCAGGGAGGGGAAACACTGTTTCCTTTATGGACACACGCAGATGGAAAGCGGCCACAACGTTCACTTGTTTTAACTATCTGCTGCATCAAATAATAAGATGTTTGTTACACTTCAAGGTTGCACAATAGTTCTTTCACTCACATGTTACGCTGTAATCTCGCTTACGATGAATACACGGATATCACTGTGCCTCACCGAGAACGCCCAAACCTGGAATACGGCGGCAAATGCAAACAGTTTCCATCAAAGCTCGGCGAGGGGGAAAAACAAGGTCTGTGCAGGGTCACTTTCGGTTCAGAGGCGGAGGTTTAAACTCACACATGAAATTAAACGTGCTGCTCCACGACACGCCTCTGCGGAAGTGCCTACGGGCCTCGACACGTCACTTTTCAAATCCACTGTGCATAAAAATACATAAATAAGCAAAGCCACTTAGACGTATAAACACCTGGGTCTAAACAGCCCCAGAGCAGCAGGAACTACACGGTGTCCGGGAACAAGGCGCCGATCCACTGTAACCATCGGACTGCTTGCACTCGGGGTTAGGTCATTAAATCATTTCCATGATTTGTCATCACCTCACCGCACTGGTCCATTTCTACGGGCGAAGTTTACACACATGCAAAAAATCATCCAGGAAAAGCCCTGCCCTGGGGGCTTGAAGCTAGTGGCTCTGCATGTGCAGAGCCCTAAGTCAATTACCAAACGGTGCTGTGAAGAGGGCACTCTGGAAAAGAGGACCAAGAATGACGGCAAATTAAGACCAAGTGCCACGGCACCTGCAGGGTTAATTAAACAGTTCAAGATGTAACAGCCACACAAAAGAAAACGGTTCTCTCTCCCCTCTTTGAGCACTATAAACACTTGTGCTGAACTAGATGGGCATTTGATAAACCGAGCAGCACAGAGCAAACTCGTGGGTCCCCAGTCCGCACTCAGAGCCAGTGTTAACACTTAACAGAACACTGGTGAGTCCTGTTGCCAAGGTCAACAGCACAGATGCACTCATTGTATTATGAGCTTGACATCTAGTGGCCACCCCTGGCAGGGCAAAGCAGGCAAAGGTTAAATCAGCAGGTCTGTCGCAGCAGCACCCTGAACCACCCACCTTCGCGGAGATGGGTCGGAAGCTGCCAGCCCTCTGCAAGCCCTCCTTCTCACAGACCCCAGGCCACCAAGGCTGGACGCTATGTGGGCCCCAAGGCTTCCCGGGAATTAGGAGGGGAGGGGTCCCCGATGGTAAGCATAACGAATCTGGGATGACTGGAAAAGACAGGCCCACGGAGGGCACCACGGAGCTGGACGCAACCCTGGCAGCCTCAGGTCTCTTTGGTGGACAATGGTTCAGCCCAGAGAACTCTTGCCTTTAACAAACAGATCAAATCCTAATCTCTAACATAAATAGAGCCCATTACATTATTTTATTATTTCAGTTAATATCTCACACTTTCTGTGATATGACTTGCCTTATTTGCTTGGGAATCACACTGCAGTTAACTGCAGTTTAGATCATAAAGGTGTTCAACTTACAAGAGAAAAATCTAAGGACAGGGATCTTTTTTTCAAATATAAAAGTTAATGTAAGGTAATAGTAAAACATTCAATTTTTACGTAGACTTTATTTATGCCTGATTTTATATGAAGTGGGTGGCAACTTCATTCACATATGCTGTAATTACAAACCTGTCCCACCAGTGGTAGAATTAGCCCTCATCTTCACAAGACTAAGATATGCTGTTCGTATCCTAGCAACTGGTCAAGAAATCATGAAGGAAAATGAAAACTAACAAACCAACGAAACCTCTTCCTATTATAAGTATTATTTAAAAATTATCCTTCTTGAAACTATTTGCAGCATTGAAGGATGGGGCATGACCTCATTGGCAGTTAAGAAGGTTTTTATTTCATGTAAATAAAATACTTACATTTAAGAATGCTAAATTCTAACTGGTGTTCAGTACACAGAACGGAAACCTTGGTTGTATCTTTGCTGAATTCCCCCCAAAAGAACATGTTCTCGGAGCTATCTTGGGGTGAATGGCAAAGCCTCTTAGAGATTGTACTTGAAAATGAAATCTGACCCACTTTGCCCTGCTTTTGCCATCATCTTGTATACAAAAAATAATCAGCTTGGTAAGTAATTCCTGCTGTTGGTCCATACCTTCTTCATTTTCTGGCTCTAAACAGATCAAAAAATATTGCATTATGAGTAGATTGTGGAAGTTTAAATGTGCCTTAAAAAAAAAAATCCCTTAACTGTAACATAATCAGCTCTTTCTCTGTAAGGTGAGAATTAATTGGCATGCTTTTTATTGGCCACCAAATTATGCATTTTTAAATAGGTTAGGATTTTAAATGTCGTTTAAAAAATAAACGTTCGCAAATTCTTCTTTTCCTTTCCCTCCCTGCTTAACTTACTCCTTACCTTTCATGTTTCAGAGAAAACAGTCTGCCTAGGGATGTCAGAAAGTGGCTTCTGTATTGTTTCCTTTTGGAATGCTGAATTGTAAGTGTGTGAGTGAGTGCCCAGAGCTCTGAAGGCAAACCATGCACAGACAGATAAAAGAGAAAAGATCTCTTCACCCAGGGCTGGGGGCCTTCTTCCCCTTAATTCAAACACGGTCTATGAATACCATTGGTAAAGTCTTAAATCACAGGATCATTTAAAAGGATTTTTAAGATAGCCATGTAACTGTGAGTTGGCAGAACATAAAAACAAACAAAATACAGGATGGCAAACTGCTTTAAATTATAATATCCTTTTGTTTCTCCTTAAATACATATTTTCCTTCTAATGACAGTAAAATGTATCTTTCCTAAGCTGTATTTTATCCAGTGAAGGACAGCAACAATACACCTTTTAAAGCTCTTAGTAGGAGCGTAAGTGCTGTTCCGTCATTAGAAGTTTTAATTAATTTTTTTTAGAACAAAAATATTCAGCTGGCTCAAAAGATTTCATTATTGTGGCATACATTTAATTAACTGAATCCTAAAGCTGCATCCCATTTATTTCTAAATTTTCAGAAACAGGAATGAAACAATTTGCAATTTTAAAAGATAGTACCTAGTGGGAATGTAAGTTTAGTCCCAGTCATCCTTAAAACACATTTTTACAACAGGATAACTTTAGAACTTTACGTAAATCTTTATCACTTTTTCTCATTCTACATATGTCATCATATTTCATTCCTGCAATAAGGTTTGGAGAGCACTGAAGCATTTTTGGACAGCTATCTTTTCACTGCTTGCCTAAAAACCAAAGCCTGAAAAATAATAGTCATATTTCTTCTTTTTTTAAGAAATAAAGTCTTTTACTGTAAATTAATGTGACTGCCTCCCCCCATATTATACTAAACATTTTGCGTAGAATATTTGTGTTTCATATCATTATCAAGAACCTTCAATTTTACTGCGGGCATCTACTGCTTTAATTAACATGTAACATCCAAAGTAATACAAAGGAATTATTTACTTCGTTTCTAAAACACTGTAAACTAACTTAGCTCAGTTATAACTTCATGCATAGTCTGTTTATTTCCACTGCATTTAACAAAATATAATTTTGAGAATATCTGATTCACGTTGGAGTAATTTAGTTTTCACAACCATTTATCTTAAAAAAAAAATATTTTACTTAGTTCTCCTCCTGATGACGATCAGTACAACAGAGCAATATATACGTGAACATGCCTTAAGTGAAGAGAGAACAGACTATCTTTTATGCTCCGTGAACAATCAGCTTCAGAATAATTAAATCAGAAAGAACTCTTTTTTAAACAGTTTGCCCGAACAATCGAGGGAACACACTCCTTGACTAAGCCTCAGCCCCAGACAGGCTATTTTTGGCCTGTTGCAAAATATGATCAGGAACTGTGGCAATATCTTGATTACAACTCGGAATGGTTGTGAAAAACACAGCCTGACAAAAACTTTAATCCCACGGTGGGTAAAAAAAACCTGAATATGTTTCACCCCTAAATAAATTCAGTAACAACAAGGGGAATTCAAAAGAGAACTTCTGAATAATTTACTCCATCTTAGGTTTTCAAATAAGGGCTCTGGACCCCTCCACACGCTTATACTAGGAGGTTCACCACGCTCTCATTTCTGAAGTGAAATTAAAAATGAATAGCAGTGCCTCAGCTTGTTAATTGTTAAATACAAGGGGTTTTACTCTATTAATTAAAATATGCTTTAATAAAAGGAGACATTGCACATTTTGATAACGACCCTACAAAGCTGAGAAGTATTTACATTGTTGCATTTTGGGGCGGCTGTGAAAGCCGATTTTAAGCTATTCAGGAGCCACAATAATAAAGCTTTAAAATTCCTCACTGGGATGCAATGTAGTTCTTTTGAAGGAAAGACTGTCTTTCTCATTCGGCAGAAATAAATCCATTCATTTGATCATGTAGTCATTGAGGGCAATAGAAAACAAACCAAGTGTGAGAAATTCTATGTGATGAAGTAAACAAAACAAAAAAAAATCCATTTCCATGACAAAAAGATTCTTTGTCCTTAATCTACCCACCATATGCAAGCGTTTCTTTTTAGCATATCTCCCGTTCTAATCTTGGGTGACCAGGCGACACAGATAAGACTCCCTTACCTCCGCTGCGACAAAAAGACCCTCACGAGTTCTCAAATTTTGTTTAATTCCTGAATTCCCAGCCACGTAAGAAGTCTTTACTCCCGTTCTCCATTCCGATGAGGACGTATACCGGCTTTCGCAAACTTTACGACACCGCACGCTAAACTCTTCAACTCCTTTTATTTTCTGCAGGCTAATTCTCAAAGCGAAAAGACGCGTATCTGCTCTAAACCACTTATAATAGGTTAATCCAAAAAGTTGGCCGGCCTATTTTGCAGGGAACAAACTACTCGCTGCCCGGGCTCCGGGGCAGTGGAGGGTCGCCCTGCGTCCCGCGATCGCGCCGCGGCCGCCCCTCCCGCCCCCTGGGGACCCGTGGGCAGCGGGAGGCCGGAGCGGCCGGGGCCCTAACTTCCCGGGCTGGGGCGCGGCCACGGCCAGCCGGCTGCTCGCCGGGCGCTAACTTTCGTGGCTCCTACCTTCCCTCCTGGATGGGCAGGAAGTTCCTACCCGCCAGCTGGCTGCAGAGTTGCCCGCGGCGCCTCCAAAAGAACAGGAAGAGGCCCCAGAAAACCGAGAGGCACCAGAAACGTGCCGGGATCCTACCGCGTGCAAGGACCACCCCCCCGCGCCGCGGCGCAGCTCACCCCGGGGTTAATTCCCAAGGCGGCCATTAGGAAAGGCCAGGCGACTCCAACTTCCTACTCTCCTCGGAATGGGATCACTGGTTTGTCGGCTCGCCCGGACCTCGCGGGCTCCGCGGCCCTCGGGCACACGGGGCGGCCGCTGGCCAGCCGGGGTCAGGGCGGCGGACCCGCTCCGAGCGCGCACCGGCCAGGGCGCCAGGCGCCTAACAAAGCTGTCCCGGCAGCGGCCTCCCCGGCCCGCGTCCGGTGGTGGGTGAGCCCCGGACGCGTCCCCGCCGCGGCGCCCGCCCGGGGGACGCCGCGATCGCCGAGGCCGGGCCCAGCGTCCGGGCGCGGGGAGCCCGAGGGGCGGCGCGGAGGCGGCGGCGCGGCCCCTCCCGCGAGCGCCCGGCTCGGCCCGCCGGCCTCCGCCGGGCAGCGCGGACTCCGAGCGGTCCCCGAGCCGTGGCGCCTCCGTGCGCAGCTCAACTCCGGGCGGCCGAGCCAAGTTTACTTCTCCCGCACTCCCGCGCCGCGCGCTCCGGTGGAGGACCGGGTCGCCGGGCAGGCCCGCCCGGGCCGAGCGCCGCGCGGCAGACACTGGCTCGCGGGAGCCAGGGAACTTCCCCGGTGCGCGGCGCCCGCCGCCCGCGCTCCCCCCAGGCCCCCGGGCGCCGCCGCGGTCCGCGGGCCCTCACCGTTCTCGGGAGCCCCGTCCGGCGGCGGCAGCTCCTCGTCCGACTTGAGGTGCTGGGGCTTGGCCTGCTTGCGCCGAGACATGCTGCTAGCGGCGCGCGGGCCCCGCGCGGGGCAGCGGCATCAGCGGGGCGGCCAGCGGGGACGGCGCGGGGCGGCCGGGCGGGCGCGGGGCGCGGGGCGCGGGCGGCGGCGGCGGCGGCGGCGGCGGCGGCGGCGGCGGCGGCTGCGCGGGCCGCGCATGGGGCTGAGCAATTAGGCTGGAGAATAATGCATGGCCATTAGCGGAGGGCCGCGCCGATTGGCCGGCCTCCAGCGGACTCGGGCGGCCTATGCAAATGAGGCCGCGCTCGCAATTAGCGGCCGAGCGGCGAGGAGGGGCCGGCGCCTGCGGGACCCGGGCGCGCGGCCGGCGCCGCCTCACATCGCGGGCTCCGCGCTCCTCGGCGCCCGGTGCGGCCCGGCGGGCCGGGAGCGGCGCGGGCCGCGGCGGCCGCCTGGCCCCGGGCGCAGGCAGCAAACTTTGGCGGCGTCCGCGCGGCGCCTCTCCGCCGGCGCGCCGGGCTCGCTCCTTTATAGAGTGTCTGCGCCGCCGCCCGCGCCCCGCGCCGCGCCCCCCCCCCCCGCCGCCGCCCGGCGCCCCTCCCGGAGCGGGCGGCCGCGGGCAGGGCTCCGGCCGGCGCCTTTGTCTCGCCGGGCGGCTCGGGCGCCGAGCCTCCTGCACTCCGGGCGCGGAGGGCCGGTCGGCCGCCTCCACTCGTCCGCGGCGGCTCTCGGCGCGCCGGCCCCGCTCAGGCTCTGGTGTCCCCTCACTCCGGACCTTCTCTCCGGGCTCGGGTCCCCTCCGCGGGCTCCCCCGGCGGCCGGCCCGGCCCGGAGGCTCGCGGCCGGAGCGGAGCGGAGTGCGCACGCCGGGGTGGCGGGACTTCGGCAAGACCAACTTTCCGGTTCGGAAGCTGCGCGGGCCGAGCGGCTCCTCCCCTCCCCTCCCCTAGACCTCCCTCCCCTCCGCTCCCACCCCCGTCTCCCCGCCCGCCCCCCGGGCCCCTCGACTCCTGAGCGCCCGCCCCGCCCGCCGCCGCCACCGGGGCCGCCTCGGCCCTTCGCCCGCCCGCCGGGCCTCCCCGCCGCCAGCGGCTCCTTAAATCCAGGGGAAGGGAGGGGATGACAGGGCTCCGGTGTCCTCCCCCCCCCAGTTCCCTTGCCCGATGGGTGCAGTCCCGGGGCGCCTGTGGCGTGGGCAGGGGGCGCAGGGTGCCCCGAGACCGCGTTACTGAAAGTTCCAAGTCCACAAAAGTCCCGCGCGCGGCCCCCCGTGTTCTAGGACTGTCGGGGGGCGACGTGGGGGGAGGGCAGGTGAGGGGTAGCGCACATTCGGACCGGCCCAGCATCCCCGGGCAGTCGGCGCCGCGCGCTCCCCGCACGCGCACCCACCCTTCGCGGGTTGTCAGGCACGCGCCCTCGCCCCCGCGCGCGCACCCCACCGCAGCCGTGCACACGCGCCCTCGCCCACTCCCGCGCGCTCATTCCCGCGCGTGTCCTCCATCGCGAGCGGCTGCTGGGATGTGCTCCAGGCCCCGTCGCCGCAGAGCCTGCGCCTGTGCTCCCGTCCCAGCGTGTCTTTTTTCATTTCCTAAATTTATTATTTTTGTCCTCACAAGTGGCCCTGTCTGGTACGAAGCTTTGGCACAGATGGCCTCCCGGCGCTTCCCCCAGGGTCGCGTGCTGGCGGGGAACAGCCGGCGAGCACACAGCCCCGGGCGCCCAGAGGGCTGCGATCTCCCTGCGTGGCTGGGCGCGGGGCTCTGACTAGTGGGGACCCCCCGCCCCGGCTGGACCCCGGCCCTGCGCCGCTCGCCCGGCTCTCCAAGGGCTGCTTTTCCGTTCTAGAATCTTCCCGCTACCCAGCCGCGGTTCTCCCGCGCGCCTCTAATCGTGTAAGTTTCACGAAGCAACAGCTTTGGGCTCCAGGAAAAGCGCAGGAAAATCATACAGAGGAAGGAAGTGCACAGGTTGGAATCATCTCCAAAGAGACCCCGCCGTCACTTTTGCCACCCCCCTCCCAACCAATCCCTGAAGGTCGGTTTTGTTTTGCTGTTTGGTGGCAGGCGTATTCACTTAGGTAATTTTGTTTTGGAAAAGAAAAAAATGACATCTGAAAGATGTTCGAAATCTAGAGTTACCCCCTCCCCTCACACACACACACACCACGGTAGCGCTTTTATAGTTAAGCTGTGGGGAGAAAGGTCTGTATCGCCAGTGCGCTGTCAACTTTGGCAAATGCTGCAAGCATTTTGGGGACGCTCTCGCATCCGGCGCAGAGGCGCTCGGCAGTGAAAAGTTTGCAGCCAGGGTTTTGGGGCGAGCAGGCCAGGAACTCTCCTGGCAAAAGAGTGGCAAAGAGAAGAGGAGGGAAGAGGAAGGGACGTGTGTTGGTGGGGGAGGGCGGTGGTAGAGAGTGGAAGTTTCTTGCAGAATTTACAGGACGGACAAGAGTTTGGGGAAGTTGCAGCGCCGCAGCGGAGAGGTAGATGTCTGCTTCCCGGCAGAGAAAGAACACGAAACGATCGTCGGTGGGTCGGGTTAAAGGTGCACTGCCTGTTGTGACCTGCTTAATTCTCTCTTTTTTCCCTCTTTTTACAAAAATCGACGCTTTGGGGAAAAGAAGCAAACGTAGGTTCCCGCGGCGTCCGAAGCCCCTCAGAGGAAGCCCGAGCCCGGCTCCCCGGCCGCCTCCTGGCCCGGTGTCACCGACTCCTCCTCTTTGGGCCGCTTTGCACGCACCGGCCCCACCTTTTTTGTTCCTATAGCCATTCGTCCGCCCGTCCCAGCCCCCCACTCTCTCTCCGACACACTGGCACGATTTCCTTAGGGCTTTCCCGGACTCCTGAACGCCACTGCTTCATTCCGTCGACTTGCTCTGCATTTTCTACGGTGTGCGGCCGTGGGGAGGATCTTAAGTCCCTCCAGCGAAGGCGAAAGTGAGACCCCGGCCCTTTATCTGTAAGAAGCGAGCCGTCAGATTGCAGAGGTGTCGTGCCAGCCGCGCTGCGCGTTGTAAGTGCGGAGACACAGCAGGCTGGGCTCGGCGCTGCGGTGGACGCAGTGGCTCCCCCAAAGTGAGCGGCCGCGGAGCAGGACACGGAGCTCGCGGTCCGACCGGCCCGGCGTGGGGTGCGGTCCCCGCCCAGGGCGCGCGCGGTGGGGTCGCCTGGCTGAAGGTGCGGGCTGCACCTCGCCCCCCCCCCCCCCGCGCTCTCCGCGCTGGGATTTCGTTGAGAAGATGGAGCAAAGACTTGGGCGAAAGAGCCAGGGAAGCTGTGAAAGGGGCACCTACACAAATTCCCTGCCACTGCCAGAATGGTGCGGATCAGTAAATTGTGTGGCGCACCTTTTAAAAAATTGATTCGGGTGTTCAAGGTCAATAAAATTAAAAAAAAAAAAAAGTAGAGGCCGAAAATAAAAGGCGAGTTACCTCCTGAGTTACCTGTTCTCCCTTCCTCGCCTCCCTCCACTGAGGTCTGAAACTTTTCTTTAATTGTTTTTATTTAGTGCAGCCAGTTTTAATGAAAGCATAGGCGTCTAAAGTTTGAGTCCCAACAATAGGTTTATTGCCAGGCGACAACGTGTCAAGCAGAATATCTTCACAGATGAGGTACAGGATGTGTCCTCCAGTCACGCCCAGACTGGAGGACCCCCGGAGCTGTGCATCAGAGGCGCAGACACCGAGTTGCACTGGCGACACACAAGTCCCTACCGTCACATGACCACTGTCTATTAAAATATTGTGATACCTAAACACTCTTGCAAAAACAAAAGTTGCTTTTCTTCCCTATAATTAAATCTAATTTGTTAATTGTCTTTCCTCTTGCAGTGTTGTTTTCATCTTAGGAGGCGACACGTTATTATTTTGTCTACTTAATAATATTATTTACAAATTAATACTGTATATTTTACATTAGTGGAACGTATAATTAGGTGTTTGATTAATTTGTATCATTTATTCAGATAAAACAGAAAGCCTATCTGCAAGATTGATTTGACAAGGGAATGTTGGAGAGTTGGTTCTATTTTAATGTCCCAGTTTATTGAAGCTACCTGGCTCTTCATCCACAAAAGACAGTTTTGCATAAGGTGCATTTGGCACTTTATTTACAGTGTGCTTATTTCCCCAGCTACTTTATACAAAAAGAGTATTCAAATGTTAGAGCTTTATTTTCTGTCTCTTTTCATTCTTTTTTTCCCCCTCCCAAATCAAAGTTCTTTTCTTCTTGTCACTGGCCTTCTCTCCCCTGTCTCTGGTTCCTCCCCCACCCCAACTTTTGTTTTAGGTCCTTACCATTAAATCCAGCCTGATTTTGTGTCTTTAATGCTGTGACAAGTGACTGCTAATTGGTTCTCACTTGAGCAAAGATATTACCATACTAATATTATTATTGGTAAGAAGAGGTAATTGATAACACCACCTGCCACTCTGGGGCAATCATGATGATAAATGTTTCCATCAACAGGAAATCTGTGCTTGGTGTACCACAGCCCAACGCAAACAGCATGTCAAGTGCCAATTATAAAGATGTTGCTTTTCTATTACATTTGGGCGGGGTGGGGGGGGTGGGCTAGAAAACGTGTAGCCAAAAATTATATGTATGTTTTTTTCCTCTGAGCGTCTTGCTCACCCATTTGAAAATCACTTTCCCCGTAAAAATAAAATGCTCTCCTTAAATAACCCAACATATAGCTAACTGCCCTGCCCACATTGCACACAACTCCTGCTGTCACCCCCTTTGCTTTCAAAGCTGTTGAGATAAATATGTTTAAATATTTTTATAGATAGGCGCCACGTGTGTAATATATAAATCCATCTAGGTCTGTGTGCTCTGAAGCTGTCTTGTATGTTCTTTACAGGTCGGCTTACAACCTCACATGTAGGCATCACAGGCAAACATTCCATGTCTTTTTATGTCACACGCAGAGGAACATCAGCACGGAGCCATTTGTCTTCACACTTAGGGACACAAGCCATGTGAAAGTACTTCTCCTGTGACCACCGAGCCGCGTATCTGGGCTGTTTGTGGGCCCGGCTGGGGCACTCCAGCATGTATGATTCCATAAATAATGGCCAGCTAAAACTTTGACTCCCTTGCCCATAGGGAGGCTCAAACGATTATTATTAGCTTGCATTATTAGATGCAGGCCTCAAAAGGCGAAATCAGCTATTGATAATTGCAAGAAGTATACAGCAGCTACTGTATCGATCGGCTTGTCCCTATTCCCCTGGTATGGGAGAGATAAGAAGACTCACTCTTTAGTGCAATATAATTTCTTTTGACCTATCTGCTTGCTACAGACTTATGATGAATAGCCGGACTGGTTAAAGTCCTTTATCACGAAAGTTACCCCTTGATATAATATTGATTCTTTATAACTAGCTCCAAACACAAAAATCAAACTGTCCACTTGACCATCATCATCATCAATATCATCACAAAGCCTCCGGAATAAAGATCAGCACCAGCCTGAAAACGCTTTCTATAATCTTCCCAGCTAATCTTTATTTGCTGATGATGAAAAGAAGAAGGGGGGAGGGCGGTGGGCCAGAGGGAGAGTGAGCGGAATGTCATTTGGACGAACACTATATTTATATGTGTACATACATTAGGCCGAGACCAGGCGGCCTCTGCTCGTGAGGACGCGCGCGGGCAGCGTGACCACCCTCCGCAGGCCTCGGCCTGCCCACCCACCCTGGGGGAATCGGGGAGCCGGGAGGCCCAGGGGATTGGGGGTGGAGGGAGACAAAAAGGGCTCCGTGCGAGCTGCCTGACGGGCGGCACAGGATGAGACCCTCCGCCTCCTGCTCGCTCGAGATCAATGTCGCGCGTCCTTGGCTCTCGGGCCCGCTGCGCTCCCGGGAGCGCGGGCGGCGAGGGGCGCACGCCAGGTGGGCTCGCCGGCTTGGAGGGGCCGCGCCGCCCCGAAGAGCACATCAAAAGCCGTCCTTCCGGGCAATTCGTGTGCATTTCCCCAATTAACAGCATTTCCTGCCCCCGCCCCAGCCCGCCCCGCCCCCCGCGCCAGCCGGCTGCCCGGACGCGGGGGCGAGCGGCTCGCGAGCGTGCCCGGCGGTGTGCGAGTGCGCGCGTGTCTGCGCGTGGGCGCCCGAGGGGGTCCCCGGGCCAGGGGGCGCCCTTGCACGCCTAGGCCCGGTCTAGGCCGAGTTTCGGGCGCGTGTTGGGAGAAGAGGGCCGTGGGGTGCGGCGGGGGACACAGGGAGGACGCGGGCGGAAGCCTCCTGGCACCTTCTCGGGCCCGGCGGCCGCGCCTACAGGCACTCAGTCTCCAGGGCGGCCGTCTTCGGGGCCTCCGCTGCAGTGGGCTCCGAGGGACCCCTGCCCTCGACCCCTCCGCAAATCCTTCCCACCCGCGTTTCGACAACCCTCAGACGTCGCGGACCGAGTCGGGGCAGGGATGTGACAAGCGAGGCCAGCCCACCGCATCCTCCCCGGCTCCTAATCCCCGCGGCGGCGGGGCCGGGGCACCGAGGGTCCCCCGTCGTCCGGACGCCACTCAGTTTGGAGGACGCGGCCCGCTGTCCCCGTCCGCCGTCGGGCCCACCCGAGGGGCGTCCGGGGCTCCGCGTGGGGTCTCTGCGGTCGCCTGGCACGCCGGGCTGGGGGCTCGCAGGCGAAGCTGGAGTGCTTGGGCGTCAGGCGCCACCCCACCCCGGCCCCCGCCCTGGGCCCGGGTGAGACCCCGCGCATTCGGCGCGGGCCGGTGGGGGAGGGGCGCGGGTTCCCGCGCGCGAACACGCGTGAGGCGCCCGCGTCGCCCTCGCTGGAAAGCACAGCCGCTCTCCATAACGTGTTCAAAGACGTTTTAGGAAGGCGGGCACAACTTTGATGTGACCGTTCCCATCGGTCTTAGCTTCCTCATTATCACAAGTGTCATTTGCTTTGGCTCCAATCTCTGCAAAAGCGCAGAGCTGAAATTCTGCAGAAGCCGGCCTTGCGGAGGGCTCCTCGAGGTCCCCGAAGCGCTGTGCTGGCGACAAAGACCACTCAGCGCCAGTGCGGGTCCGCTCCCGTTCCGGGGTGGACATCTGCGCTGTGATCGGACGCACCGGGCCTTTCACGGAACGGACCCATTCAGGCTGTCCCGGAAGGTCAGGCATGGGGGAGAGGAACAATTAGGGTCAGTCCACATTCTCCTGAAAACCATCAACAGCAAGAGAAAACCGACCTGGTAGCAGAATGAACAGTCTCCCACTCAAACCGTGCAGTAGGATTGATGAGCTAAATAAATGAGCAGGTTGGTCCAGACACGTGGGCCCCCTCCTCACTAATGACTGTGCTTGGCCTGTGTGGATGGAGCCAAGGAACAGGGTGTTTCTCTCGGCCTTTCTGACCCGTGTTGGGAAAGGACCGACCTCCTGCTCTTACACGTGCCCGGGGAGCCCTCAGACCTGCACACCTCTGCTTCTCCCTCTGCACTGCTGGCCACTGCTGGCAAGTTTTGCTTAATAATGTGTTCTGCGTCTTGAGCCGTATATGTCTGATTCATCCAGACTTTTCTGTTTGAAATCAGACATGGGGGGAGTGATGCAGAGTCTCCTCCGTTAAAGGATGTGCTCCCTGCCCCTCCGTGGAGGGAGACACTGTACCCCAAAGACACTGATTTTCTTGGAATCAGAAAATTAAGGAAAAAGGAATCTTTCATAAAAATTTTAATCAGTGAGCGGAAAGTGGATTTTCCAAAAGTCTGGAGATGTTTGCATGCTGTGCGTGTGTGCTCTTTAAGAAAACCTACTGAATTAGAAGTCATAAAATAGAAAGGTGAAGGGGCCATTACTCACTAAACCAAGGGTTCTTCACTTTTCTGGGTGTATAACTGCAGACTTCTCTAAAGTAGCCAGTGGGGCAGTACGTGACGAAGTAGCCAGCATGCACGGTGACACACCAATTTCATAAAACTAGGCTCACCTATATCCCTGGCAGAAATGGAGTGGCTCTTCGGGACCGAGGACGTTTTCCTTTGAATCCTCCGGGGAGACGCTGCAGCCTGCAGTCTGTCCACTGCAGACATCCCACGAGGACTGGGCAGCTCTGCTCCCCACGCCCTCGGCCCCGGGCAGGCGGCAGGCCTGTCTGGGACAGTGATGACCTTGGGCCTGGTCAGAGCTGTTGAGGTAAAGGCATCCTCAGAGGTTGAAAGAGAAAATGACCGGCTGGAAGAGGGGGTCTAGGCATGCGAGGAAAGCAAACAACAATAAAGGCATTCATGACAGTTATGCCAAAGAGGGAACGCTTGTTTACATGTTGGAGCCACTATGACCACAAAAGGAGAGTGGGAGAGAAACCCCAGAAACCAGGATGGGAGGGGCTGGGGCCCCGCCAGAGGAGGGTGGGGTAGGAGGGAGGCCGAGAGACCAGCGTGGATGAGGAAGAAGAGAGAGGGGGAGGCGGTGATAGAGCAGTGGGCCCCGGGCCCCAGAGCCGTGGCCTCGCCCAGAGAGCCTGAAGGGAAGGCACACATCAGCACCCTGTGCCCTGTAACATGATGGGAGGACCACCCTTGTCTCCACCACCGACGCGTCCACACCACAGAGATGCTCTAGTGAGACCTGGTCTATGTCACCTGAGCTCAGCACCCACACCCCCGGCCCCAGCTTCTGTCTTTAGCCGAGTCCCGTCCTCTGTTAGAAAGAAGGTCCACAGAATTTGTGAAAGTGGCTCTGAAAGTGTTTGGTAAACAGAATGACTATGGGGACCGTTTATTTGTTTTGGTGAATTTGAGAAAAAGAAATCGTCCTTGCTCTCATGTCCAGGGCACAGCTCTCATCTCGTTTTCTCCAGTTGTCTCTCTTCTATGAACCCTGAAGATTACAGTCCTTCCCATGCAATTTAACTCTGGTCAGACTTCTTCTTTTTTCTTTTTTGATGTGGACCATTTTTAAGGTCTTTATTGAATTTGTTACAATATTGCTTCTGTTTTATGTTTTGGTTTTTTGGCCGCAAGGCATGTGGGATCTTAGCTCCCCAACCAGGGATCAAACCCACACCCCCTGAAGTAGAAGGCTAAGTCTTACCCATTGGACCTCCAGGGAAGTCCCCCAGACTTCATTTTAAATTATTCTCAAATTCATTTCACAGCCAGCTTTTGTGTACCCAGACCAGAAGGCTCATGCTCTGTCTTCTCTAGGAGACCTCAGGGCCCTGAGTGCTCCGTTGAGCCCCCATGGGGGAGGGTTGCTTGGTGCCAGGGCAGCTGGGAGTGATCGAAGGGGAACAGACACACACACACGCCTTTGGTGAAGTTCTTTATCCTGTCTCCTGTAGGGTTTCCCGGGCTAACTCAAGGGTGGTTTGCAGTCTGTCCTCTGTTCCCTCTAAACCTCTCCGTTCCTGGGGCACTTGTACTCACCACCTGTGCGGCCAGGCATCCTATAGGAGCTCTCACCTTTATTCTTGAATTTCCTCAATTTCTCCAACTGCTCTGCTTATTAACCCATTTTACAGATGCGCTGATGTAATAGATTCAGGGTGTTAATGACATGCCCAAGGTCACTTGTTAATTAGTAAAGGAGGCTGTGGTCACTTTGTCTGTAATTGCAGACAGTCCTTAGAGAGCACTGACCATCCTAATTATGGTGCAGGGTTTCTGCTACTGCTAACGCATCCTCTCACTGGGCTGACATTCAGAATTTCCCGCATGGCACCAGAGTTTTCTTTTGCCTCCCTTGCAATAATGTCAGCCTTCCTAAGTGCTCTGTCTCCCGCCTCAGGAACTCGGAGAGTATTGCCCTCATCCTTCTGGTCACGGCTGCTGTTTGGCTAGGTTTCTGGGGCAAAGTATGTCTTCTTCTGCAGAAGAATTTGCTCAAATGACCTGAGTTCCTGCCGTCCTGCCTTGACCCTCTGCCACATAAGCCAGTTTTACTGTTGGCTCCCACTCACCTTCCCCTCTTTGAACATCTAATGCCCCTGAGATCACCTCTGCTTGCTTTTTCTTGACTGATTTTTGGATCCAATTAGACTTTTTTGATTGAGGAAGCATTCCACTTTATGGTTCCTCTTTTCTTCACGTAGTTTTTGCAATCATGGACGCAGTGAGTAACAAAAGAATATTATATTTTTTCATGAGTTGTCCCAGACCGTTGTTAAGGAAGACCTTAAGGATACCCTGCTCACCCCACGACACCCGCGCATCACTACCGTCTCACCTGGCCGGGTCCTGCTGGCTTCCTTCCCATCTGCTCAGATGCCGCAGTGGGCGGTGGGTGGCTGGCCGGCTCTCGGTCCCCACATGGCCCGTCTGCGCTGGGTACATGTCTCCGCAGATAAGCTCGCTTACTCCTCGCCCGCCACGTTCTGTGCCGGAGGCCTCACATCGTCCCTTTTGACCCTCACACCCTACAGGTGCTCATCGCCGTCCTCATGTCGTGGATGAGGGCCCTGAAGCCACAGGTGGTGGTGTGACTGTCCAGGCCACACGGCTACAGCTCTGGGGCCTCTTCCGGCCACACTCAGGCCTCTCCAGACACGGGGCTCCTTTTCTTGTCCCGGACCCTTTCTGGGGTTGTGTTTTGAGAAAAGCGGCTCCACTTAAACAAATAAGAACTTTCCCCTGGTCATTAGAACCTTTTATTTCTTTGCACTAAATCAGAGAAGATGAACGTCTCAAAGAAAGGGGTGGTGCAGGAGGCAGGAGTGTGGAGGTGGTGATGTGGGGGACCCTTGGAAGCCAGCTCAAAGCTCGGGGCCGGGCCCGGGGTCAGGCGCTAAGTACCAGTGGGAGGACCCAGACGCGGTCAGCGCTCAGCTGCCAGGCCCATCAGAGGCCCCCCGACTGCCTGGGAGGTGGGGGTGGGCCGGGCCGGGCACATGCCACAGGGTCCGAAGTTTCCTCATGATCGATGCCTGCTTTGAAGTTATTTTCCTCCCTCTGTTTACAAAGATCTTAATATGCTGCAGGGAGTTTGTGTAAAATGGAAATGCCATCCAGGGCGTCAGGAACTTTCCGGTGGGCGCAGCAGGAAGTGGCGTCGTGCTCCTGGGAAGTGACCACACCTCGCGGTGCTGGGGTGAGTGGACCACTCGTGCCCTGGTTTCCTGTAACGTCTCTCGACGACCCTTTCATTCAGAGTTAGACAGGGTGGCAGCACTCATGTCGACCTTTGTTTTTGAACATAGAGTGGCTTTCTTTGGATGATGTGGGTAAATATCAGTCTTTTGATGGTCAACAGGTACTTAAATATCCCAAGGTTGTGGTATTTGCCGTTATAACAACGTCTTTGTCACAATCAGGGAAGTGTCTGTTTATAGAGAGGATTAAATTGTGAGAAAAGATAATGAGCTGCCGTGCAGACACAGGGTACAGCTCTGCCCCATGGCGCTTCCTTTGCAAGTGGTTCACGGTCTGTGTGTTTGGAACTAGTGGGATTTTATGTCATGCACTCTGCTTATGGAGTTTTACGAAGTGGTATCTTCTACTCTTATGAATATAATGTATGTATCAATATGTATATTTAAAACATCATGATGCACACATACAGATATTTTAAAATATTCCTATATAGTCACATGATTATTAAGGATGATTTTTGTTCTGCTGTGTCACAGAGTTTTGAAGCTATTGAAAACTATAATGCTTCAGGAAAATGGGCACCATTTGAAAAATTAGTTTCAAGGAAGTGGCTTAAAATGATCACAGAAAACTTAGAACAGCAAAACTTTTGTTAAAGGGGATTCTCTTGGTCACAAAGACTAGATCACACTTGTGTCTGAAACTCATTTTAATGTTGAGGTAAATGGGGTTCAATCCAGCATTTCCTGGTTCGAAGGACACAAGGTACAACTCACAGGAGAGATTATTAAGGGGGTCATTGTATTTCAGAAGGCAGCTGTTTGATGGAGAGATGGGGCTTCAGTGACAGATGACAAGTTTATTGCCTAGTGAGCAGAGAGGTGTGTATGAGTGTGAGGGTGAGTGTGTGTGAGTGTGTGATTGTGATTGAGTGTGCATGCGTGTGAGTGTGCATGTGAGCGTGTGTGTGACTGTGTGTGTGTGTGAGTGGGTGTTAAATCTGTCTGGTCTATTGTGTCATTTAAAGCTTATGTTTCCTTATTAATTTTCTGTCTGGATGAGCTGTCCATTGGTGTAAGTGAGGTGTTAAAGTCCCCCACTATTATTGTGTTACTGTCGATTTCCTCTTTTATAGCTGTTAGCAGTTGCCTTATGTATTGAGGTGCTCCTATGTTGGGTGCATAAATATTTACAATTGTTATATCTTCTTCTTGGATTGATCCCTTGATCATTATGTAGTATCCTTCCTTGTCTCTTGTAACATTCTTTATTTTAAAGTCTATTTTATCTGATATGAGTAGTGCTACTCCAGCTTTCTTTTGATTTCCATTTGCATGGAATATCTTTTTCCATCTCCTCACTTTCAGTCTGTATGTGTCCCTAGGTCTGAAGTGGGTCTCTTGTAGACAGCATATATATGGATCTTGTTTTTGTATCCATTCAGCAAGCCTGTGTCTTTTGGTTGGAGCATTTAATTCATTCACGTTTAAGGTAATTATTGATATGTATGTTCCTATGACCATTTTCTTAATTGTTTTGGGTTTGTTTTTGTAGGTCCTTTTCTTCTCTTGTGTTTCCCACTTAGAGAAGTTCCTTTAGCATTTGTTGTAGAGCTGATTTTGTGGTGCTGAATTCTCTTAGCTTTTGTTTGTCTGTAAAGCTTTTGATTTCTCTGTTGGATCTGAATGAGATCCTTGATGGGTAGAGTAATCTTGTTTGTAGGTTCTTCCCTTTCATCACTTTAAATATATCATGCCACTCCCTTCTGGCTTGTACAGTTTCTGCTGAGAAATCAGCTGTTAACCTTATGGGATTTCCCTTGTATGTTATTTGTCATTTTTCCCTTGTTGCTTTTAATAATTTTTCTTTGTCTTTAATTTTTGTCAATTTGATCTATGTGTCTTGGCGTGTTTCTCCTTGGGTTTATCCTGCCTGGGACTCTCTGTGCTTCCTGGAATTGGGTGGCTATTTCCTTTCCCATGTTAGGGACGTTTTCCCACGTTAGGGAAGTTTTCAACTATAATCTCTTCAAATATTTTCTCGGGTCCTTTCTCTCTCTCTTCTCCTTCTGGGACCCCTATAATGCGAATGTTGTTGCGTTTAATGTTGTCCCAGAGGTCTCTTAGGCTGTCTTCATTTCTTTTCATTCTTTTTTCTTTATTCTGTTCTGTGACAGTGAATTCTACCATTCTGTCTTCCAGGTCACTTATCCATTCTTCTGCCTCAGTTATTCTGCTATTGATTCCTTCTAGTGTATTTTTCATTTCAGTTATTGTATTGTTCATCTCTGTTTGTTTGTTCTTTAATTCTTCTAGGTATTTGTTCTTTAATTCTTCTAGGTTTTTGTTAAACATTTCTTGCATCTTCTCGATATTTGCCTCCATTCTTTTTCTGAGGTCCTGGATCGTCTTCACTATCATTATTCTGAATTCTTTTTCTGGAAGGTTGCCTATCTCCACTTCATTTAGTTGTTTTTCTGGGGTTTTATCTTGTTCCTCTATCTGGTACATGGTCCTCTGCCTTTTCATTTTGTCTATCTTTCTGTGAATGTGGTTTTCTTTCCACAGGCTTGTAGTTCTTCTTGCTTCTGCTGTTTGCCCTCTGGTGGATGAAGCTATCTAAGAGGCTTGTGCAAGCTTCCTGATGGGAGGGACTGGTGGTGGGTAGACCTGGGTGTTGCTCTCATGGGCAGAGCTCAGTAAAACTTTAATCCGCTTGTCTGCTGATGGGTAAGGGTGAGTTCCCTTGCTGTTGTCTATTTGGCCTGAGATGACCCAGCACCAGAACCCACAGGCTCTTTGGTGGGGCTAATGGCAGACTCCGGGAGGGCTCATGCCAAGGAGTACTTCCCAGAACTTCTGCTGCCGGTGTCCTTGTCCCCGTGGTGAGCCACAGCCCCCCCCCCCCACACAGGAGACCCTCCAACACTAGCAGGTAGGTCTGATTCAGTCTCCTATGGGGTCACTGCTCCTTCCCCCTGGGTCCTGATGTGCACACTACTTTGTGTGTGGCCTGCAAGAGTGGACTCTGTTTCCCCCAGTCCTGTCGAAGTCCTGCAATCAAATCCCACTAGCTTTCAAAGTCTGATTCTCTGGGAATTCCTCCTCCCATCGCCAGACCCCCAGGTTGGGAAGGCTGACGTGGGGCTCAGAACCTTCACTCCAGTGGGTGGACTTCTGTGGTATAAGTGTTCTCCAGTCTGTGAGTCACCCACCCAGCAGTTATGGGATTTGATTTTATTGTGATTGCGCCCCTCCTGCTGTCTCATTGTGGCTTCTCCTTGGTCTTTGGATGTGGGGTATCTTTTTTGGTGAGTTCCAGTGTCTTCCTGTCAATGATTGTTTAGCAGTTAGTTGTGATTCCGGTGCTCTCGCAAGAGGGAGTGAGAGCACGTCTTTCTACTCCGCCATCTTGAACCAACTCTCTGATATATATATTTTTAAATGAGGCCAATTTGGCATGTGATTATGAAAAGTAAATTTCACATACTAATATTTTCTGCAAAGTATAGAAAAAAAGTATTCACTTTTTGGCTGATTTTTTTAGTCTTTAAATTTTTGAAAGGCAAGTGATTAGTCTTTTACACAAGGGAAGATGCTGGACAAGGCAGATGAATGAATTGTTAATTGATTTATACTTCAGTTTACCTTAATCCCAACCCTTCCTTCCATAAGTAACACTATATATTTTTAAGAAATTAGACCATGGCTGCATGTGTAAAGTTAGGTGGAAATACAACTGTTTTTTTGATTGAGGCACACATCCCATATTTATTTGAAAGTAAAAAAAAAAAAAAAAGCAAAATTTATTTATAAAGTGAATTTTCCACTTTATTAACTTAATTTTTCTTTCATTTTGCTTATGCTGACTGCTTTTTTCTTTTCCTTTTTTATCAATCAGATTTTGGCTGAAAAATGTCAATATTGAAAGTGTATTATAAAATACATTTAATGTAAATTACATAATAGATAAACATGTTTTTTGGATGGTCTTTGCCTTTTTTGTTTAAGAACTGAGCTATCAGAAAAAAGTGGTATATTTGGGTAATTGCTCTAAAAAGAATTAGAACGTGTACTGCTTGCTAGGGCAGATCTCATTTTACATTGTTACCTGTTAATTGTGCAAACTATATGTATGTGGGGTGACCCAAACACACATTTGGAAACTCTAGTTTCTTGCTGAGAACTGTCATTATAATTCATATTGGAATTGGTTGGCATTGTTTTCCCTCTAGTCACTTGGTGCTTGAATTTTACAAAGACTTTATAAACACAAACATATTAACTACTCATATTCCATGTTAGACACACAGTTTAGTCTTATCAATGCAGAGAGATAATTTAGTTGCTATTATTTTGTCACAGTGCACCAATTTCAAAGAGAATTAAAATAATATCACATTGTGATTTCCAAAAAATTCGACGAAAACTTATGTGTTTGTGCTGACAGTCAGCCAGTGCATTTTTGAAATCTCTGTTGTTGCTTCTGCGCTCGGATCACTGCCAGCTTTTCTCCAACTTTTTCTCTCATCTCAATTCTCCACATGTTACTTTTAGGAAGTCGATGTTGTCAACTGTCTTTGTATATAATTTTTAACACGATCAGTGAATGGTCTTCGTGGTGCGGGCCGTCGGACGGCCTCAGGTGGAGCTGGGCTGGAGGCATGATGACGTCCCAAGTGTTCCCCTCCCTGAACGATGCCGGATCCACTCCAGGCCATGGCATCTGCGTCTCTCCTGTCCCTGGATGGCAAAGCCGAGGGCTGGGTGGGAAGCACGTGCCGTGCATTTCACACCACAAACCCCATCCTGCAGCTGCAGGATCTCAGGCTAGAATTCTTCTTCTACACACCTCCCAGCCAGCTTTCTTTGGGAAAGAAACCCTTAAAAAATCCTGAAAGAAAGGCACCATTTGTGCATGGAGGACTTTGCTTTCTGTTAAGTACGTGCTGAAAAGTTTGGTTGCCCTGAGTAATATTTAAACGTAATTAGGTGTTTCAGTGATGGCCACAGAGCACCGTCCTTCCACCTGAGAAGCGGCCCGCGGTCTCCCGTTCCCTGTGGGGGGTGAGCACAGCCTATGGAGTCACCGCTGCTGGGGACCCACGCGATTCAGGAACAGAACGTCCCCTAATTCGTGAAAAATGGCAGCTACGTGGTTTTGACCACAAATTATTGGTATATATGTGGATCATTGGAGAAAACTGTTTTATTCTATGCCTTTCTTTAGAGACCAACAGCACATTTGTTCTTGGCTGTTGTGAGGTTAGTGCAAGGGTAGATGTATTACTTTTGTGTTATCTGAAAAGGATGAACATATGCGTGGCGAAATTTGGCACAAGATGTTACTCAGTGAGAAAAATTGTTGTCCACCTTTAAAGGGACTTCCTGCCATCAGACCTGCTGAGTGAACACCAAAAACTTGAGAACGGGCCCCAGGACTGTTCGGGTCTCTTCCTGCCCTGGAGGCACTCAAGCCCTGTGGCTCTGGTTCCCTTCACCTTGGTCGGGGCCAGCGGGGTCTCGGGGAAGGTGAGCGGTGTCGGGGTGGCTTCACGTCCTCCCAGGAGTAACTTAACTCCGCACCTTCCTCCGTGGGTGCCTGCCGTCTGCTCTAGGGCTGCGTGAGCCTGAGTGTGGGCTTGGTGCCGCGTCTCCCCTCGGTCCCCCACGCAGTAGGTCAGCCCGGAGCTGGATCGGGGGCCGGGGTTTAGCTAGCGACGGGTGGGGTCCCCTCGATTTACTCGGGGAGCAGAGGATCAGCGGTGACTGTGCCCGACCACCTGAAGGGAGGAGCACTGACCTGTCTCGGGTGGCCCTGGTCCCGACCGCGTGGCTGCCGTGCCCGTGAGGGTGGACTGCGGCGCCCGGGGTCTGGGGGCCCCTTTTCTGGCACAGGCCTGGGCGGGCGCCGTGGGAAGCCCCTGTGGTGGCTCGTTTTTGCGGCCGAGGCCCTTTATGGGCACACACATCCCTCCCGCGACCCCGTTCCAAGGGCGCCTACGTGCAGGCTGCACTCTGTAAATTAGACTGCATGTGTAGTCCTGGTGGGGCCTGTGGTTTCAGCGTGGACCTGGGAAGTTCTCCGCAACTGGGAAAGAGCTCCGGCTGCCGGCCCGTGCTGTGCCCCCCACGCCCCAGCCAAGCGCGTGCCGGCCAGGCCGAGGCTCAGGGCCGCCGTCCTGGCCCAGCGTCTGGGCTCCGCCGCACGGCGCCCATCACGGCTGGAGTCCTCACTGGGCAGACACCGCTCCCCAAGCCCTGCTGCCCTGGTCCCTTGTCGCGCTCCGTCCGGCGCCCTGCCAGCCTCTGGATTTGGAGGAAAGGGGGTGTTGTCCCCAGCGACGGCGGCCCTCCGAGTGCTGTGCTGCCTCTTCCGTGCCAGGGGCCCCGGGCCCAGGCCTCCGCATCCAGGGCTCGCCACACACCTGCATTTATTCCGGCTGATCTTCAGTGCGGACCCCAGGTGTGAGCCGGGAACACCTCCCCACACACAGGCGGCTAGCGGGTCAGATGTCCAAACGCCACCACCTCTGCAATGAGGATGAAATCGCGGCCGCAGAAGCGTGCGGTCAGGCGGCTGCAGCCCCGCGGCCACAGAGGCCGGGCAGCTCGTGTCTCACGGTGACCATCTCAGTAGCTGGTGCTTCATGTTCCTGAGGAGACCAAAGGGCCTCTGATGGGCGCCCAGCCCCCAGGACCCTGCAGCACGGCACCAGGACGCGGGGTACGGCGGGGTCGGGGTCTAAATCTAACGAATCGAGTTGCAGCCAAAGAAGTGAGCTGCTTCTCACGCGCGCGTCACGTCTCGGGCCACGTGCCCACTCAGGGCCACTTCCCCGGTCAGCAAGGTGCCCTCAGTGTCCAGAGAGCTGGACGCTGGTTTTCTTCTCTTGTCATAGTGCGGCTGTAATGGAGGGAATAATTACAAAATGCAGTTAGAGCGTGTTCTCAGGTCATTACAGGATTGGCTCACTGAACACAACATAAACGTCTGCTTGGCTTTTAATTAAACAGCTTTTCCGCAAGCTCTGTTATCGCTGGTTTGGGTGAGTGAGCAGCGCCAGGACTGGTCAGGTCCCCGGGGGGCTGAGAACCGCACGTGCCCACAGCCTAAAGGGAGGCCTAGGGCATCGGCACCGTGGAGAAAAGCCACGCCCTCGTCCCACTTAGCTCCTAGTTACAGGGACGGATGATGTCATAATTCTGGTGCAAGCAAAGCATCTCTTTCTAGGAGCCCGTAATAAAATTTCTTCTTATGCTTCAAGAAAAATCTCCGTCCTTTGTACAGTCTGGCCACGGAGAATCCATGGAGTCAGAAACAGCTAAAGCGCTACGATATTGCACAGTTAGTACCCATTTTAGGAGGAAATCCCCAAAAGGCAATTACGTTTTAAAAAAAACATATTTTCATTTCAAACATTTTCTTTCCCCTATAAGCTTAAAAAGATTATGTATGTCCTATTATCTCCCTGGGTATACATTCTGGGCTGTGGAGAGAGTGACTGATTATAACTGCTAATTATTGCTGCAGTTTAGACATCACTTTTTTGGTCCTGTTTTACCTTAGAACGGTAAAGATTTTTTTTAAGTAGAAGACCCACAATGTATGTGTTAGTAATTACTACGTGGTTACAAGAACTCGGACATGCCTTCCTTGCTAGCTGAGCTGCCCTGTGTTTTGAATAGCCGGGATTCCACGGCCGTGTGCTCTGCAGTGGGAAGTTAGGGGTGACATGCTTCCGACAAAGGTGTGCAGACCCCGGAAGAGCGTCGGAGGAGGATTTAGAACGATGGGGAGGCCTGGCGCTGCTCACCTGTCCTGTGCTCCTCTGCTGCAAGCCCAGAGTGCTGGGACGATTTATCTGGAAACCACAGTTTAGAACCAGCAGGACTTTGACAGGCTGGGCAGGAAGATACGACAAAGGGCAGAGATGTGCGTTTCTGCAGATGTGGCCACAACCAGGACCAGCTAGGCAGCGAGAGCTCCGCGGCTGCCCCTGTGTCCTTCCCACGGGAGCCTCTTTGGGGTTTATGGGTCAGCACATTATAGCTTAGAACTTTTCCTCACGTTAGCAGTTTTCAGAAATTTTCTCTGTTTGTCAGTTTGTTCCTTAGTCACAAGGAAGCCGTCTTCTTCCAGGAGAAAAGGGTCTTAGTGGACAGACGCCTGCTGTTAGGGGTGCTCATGTTCTGTGCTCCTCTCTCCCTGTCTTCCTTCCTCGGGGCGGCTTCCCTCTGCGGGCACGAGTTCCCCTGATGGAGCCAGAGCTGGGAGCTGATGCCAGCAGAGCCGGCCTTCCCGCGGGATGGAGCGGAGCCCTGGCGGCCCCTTTCTGTTCACTGGACTTTTGGCGCCGTTACTCGTGTCTGCTAGCGATGGGCACTGGGCTGTGATGCCAGGCGGGGGGGCCGAGGCTGGCAGGCGGAGGTGCCTGTTGGCTCCTGTCTGGCCGGCGTCACAATAGTCCTGCCAGAGCAGAGCTTCCTTTCTTCAGGCTTAGAATTGGCTGGCCCTTCGGAGGGGAGCAGCTGCAGCGTCAGGGTTCTCCAGATGAAGAAGCCCATTTCCGTGGAAGGTCAAGGCTGCTTTTCCGTGACTTCTAATTGTTAGACATCCCAAAGAATACTGCGTTTGGTGACATAGAACTCTGGGAACAGACAGCCTGCAGTGGCAGGGGCTGCTCTGTCAGGGGATTGCCCGTGTGTAGCAGGTGCTACGGATACCGGGAGGACGTCCTCTATCAGCCGCGCTCTACAAATACGGAGACGGTGGCAGGAGACGGCAACGTTAGAAAATGCTGAGAAAGTTAGGCCTGCTACTTGTCCGCCCACAGTAGCTTTATGATTTTGTATGGAGGTAGTTTACTCTTAGCCGTCACATCCACGGGACATGTGGGTGTCACACGACTCAGATGTGATGGAAAATCCATAATGGAATTTGGACGCCCTGTAAAAATGTATGATGTTTGTTTTTATTTCAGGTAGTACCTGAATTCTGCATTTGGCTGAGGATAATTTAACAGGAGAGCTAAGGAGATTTCTTAGGATGATGGCTTGGAGGCGTGGGCTTGAAGTCCCCCTGGAACGCTGTGGACTGTGGGTTGATGTGCTGTAGCTATTGATATAAATGGAGAGGACCGGTCAGATAAATCACACTCCTCAACCTCAGAGGAACAAAGGGGATGGATGAACGCCACGGCGATGAGCCTATTCTCGTTAGAATCCTGCATCTCGCTGACTTTGGGCTGCCCCTGGCCGCCAGGAAGGCTGTGCCTTGGAATTGCGGGTACTGGCATAACTTGGTGAGGGGCAAGAAAGAAACGCTGGGAAAGAAGGTGCTGTCCACACACCAGCATCTTTTTTCTGAGTTAGAAACTTGCCCAGTTTTTAAAAAAAAGTCAGAGTAATTATGAAGTTTTGTCTTAGATGGCAGCTGATATTTAAAATACCGCCAATGTGGGAAACGTCACAGAGTGTGTTGCTAATCTACTTGAGATACTCATCACTGGATTCTGTTCCACCTGGGCTGCCAGCAGAAGCTGGGTCTAATCCACTCGGCTTCACAGGCCTGCATCCTTCTTCTCTGAGGCTCTTCCACTCTGACCACTGGTTGGCCTGTATCTGTGTGGTCTTCACTAGGATCTGACTCACTGGATTTGGACTCCCACACCAAATTCAGAACTGATCAGTTATTGGGCAGCTTTTGAGGTCCACAGATAATGAGGACCATTCTGGAGAGCATATAAGGCAGCTTCCTTACGTTGTGGACAAGGACAGCAATTTGGAGAGATTAAGTGGCCTGTTTGGAGGCATATGTAGTAATCGGTGTTCTCGCTTAGATGATGATGATGACAATGGTGATGAAAATGGTGATGGTGTTGGAGATGGAGACAGGGATGGTGATGGTGATGGGGATGGAGATGGAGATGGAGATGGGGATGATGACGGTGATGGTGATGATGGGGATGGGGTTGTCATGGTGATGGGGATGATGATGGTGATGATGATGGGGATGATGATGATGATGATGGAGATGGGGATGATGACGGTGATGGTGATGATGGGGATGGGGTTGTCATGGTGATGGGGATGATGATGGTGATGGTGATGATGATGGGGATGGGGATGGGGTTGTCGTGGTGATGAGGATGATGATTATTATGGGGATGGGGATGATGATGATGGAGATGGGGATGATGTTGATGGGGATGATGATGGTGATGGGGATTGGGTTGATGATTATTATGGGGATGGGGTTGGTGATGATGATGGGGATGGCCTTTGAAAATCTTTGCTCTGAGCTGACTCTTCAGCGGTGGGTGTAGGTCCTTGTGGGAATGAGGAAGGCCTTCTGTTTCTGGGGGTGCAAGCATTTCACCAGCATCAGATTTAGGTCTCACCCCTGGATCAGCTTCCTGTGGCTGCCACAGCATCCGTACACTTGGTGGCTTAACAGAAATCCACTCGCTCACCCTCTGGAGGCCAGAAGCTCACCATCCAGGTGACAGCGGGCCAGGCTCTCCTGAAGGCTCTTGGGGAACCTGCTTTGGGCCCCGTCCCCGCTTCTGCAGGGCCAACAGTCCTGGCTTGTGGATGCATTACTCCAATCCTTGCCTCCATCTTCATGTGGGCTTTTCCCTGAGTGTTTGTCTCCTCTTCGTATAAGTATCCCAGTCAGAGTGGGTTAGGGACCTACCCTCCTAACCTCATCTGCAGAGACCCTATTTCCCAATAAGATCACATTCATGGGTGCCGGGGGTTAGGATTTTAATTATTTTTTTTTAATTTATTTACTTTTAGCTGTGTTGGGTCTTCGTTTCTGTGCGAGGGCTTTCTCTAGTTGTGGCGAGCGGGGGCCACTCTTCATCGCGGTGCGCGGGCCTCTCACTGTCGCGGCCTCTCTTGTTGCGGAGCACAGGCTCCAGACGCGCAGGCTCAGTAGCTGTGGCTCACGGGCCCAGTGGCTCCGCGGCATGTGGGATCTTCCCAGACCAGGGCTCGAACCCGTGTCCCTTGCATTGGCAGGTAGATTCTCAACCACTGCGCCACCAGGGAAGCCCTAGGATTTTAATATATCGTTGAGGGGGACACAACTCACCCACAATACCCACCGCCTCCCCCAGGAAAAGAAAGAACATTATGCACATAATTACATTTGTGAACAAGCGACTCAGTTTTTGATGAACAGAGGCCAGATGCAATGGGCGGAGCTGGGCTGCAGTTTAGAAACTCCGTTCTCACGTGGGGAGAGCACGAGTCAGGTCCTAAAGAAGGTCACTAACAAGATGGCCGTGTGTCAGCAGGTCACCTGTGGTCATCAGCACGTCTGTAGCATCCATCACAAGAGTGACTGCTGTCAGGCTGGGGGTCACATCCAAGTTCCAGGCTCCGTGCTTCCTGCAGGACCACGCTCGGCCCTGCTGAGTCTGGCGACGCCGGTCACCTGTGGCCAGTTAGCCAGTGTGGTGTGAGAGCGAAGGTGCCTGGGCCTTGGACCTGCTGGCCCAGGGCTGAGGAAGGACTTTCCTGTTGGTACATCAGGCTCTGGGGAGGGAGCTCCGCCATCCTGCTCCAGGCTCAGGCGCAAAGCAGAGCACAGATCGGGAACGGGGTGGCGGGAGGGACTCAAGGGTGGAAGGAGTAGTGGACAAACAGCAGTGAGGACGAGCAGGTGCTGCCGGTTCCCGCAGAGCGCGGTGCCGCTGCCTGGCTGCTTGGGCAGTGGGGCCGAGAGCCGCCTGGGTCTGGGGAGCTGGCGGGGTGCTGCCGCTTCTGGGTGACATCCGGACGGCGCCCCCTGCTCCTCACATTGTGCTCTGCACTGAACCAGTGTCAGCGTAACGGTGGGTGTGATCAGGGCCCAGTGGCCCTGGTAGGAGTTACATGGCAGTAAATTCACAGTTTTACAGAGCTGATTTTCCCATAGTGATTTTACAACACGGGGGCTGGTTAAATATAATCTCTTAATGGGCCACGTTAGGTAACGTTATGAACGTGATGAATACATCATAAGAGGCAACTCTACCTCATTCAGTGGGGCCTGTGCCGTCCAAGGCCGGGCCGTTATTCTGAAAAATCAGACGGGATTTCTGTCCAGCCCTCCCGGCTGCAGGCGGTGCAGCTTCCCTGGGATCAGCGTTGCTCCCTGCTAGGGCCCCCCGGTGCATGTAGCACACATGGGGATGTTGGGTGCCTACGTCCCATGACCCACAGGAGCAGAGCCAAGACCGGGTGTTCCGTCCTGTGACGCGGGACAGGCTGGTTGGACGTGTCCGTCTGGATCAGACCGTCGTCTTCCTCCTTGTCCCCGTCCCGCCCTCCTGAGTCCCGGGCCTTTGACTTGTCTTCGAGCAAGGTCAGCTCATGTCCCCCAGTGTGACCCCCTCCTCCGGTGTCTGCATTTGGCTACAGTGAGCTCTAGCCGGGGGACCGGCCAGAACCTCTCTCCAGGACTCTCAGTAGCCCTCCTTCCAGAACAGGTGGGAAATCTAGGGCAAAACCAGGGCAGATTTTTCCAGCGCAGGACTTTAGAAACTTCGGTAATAGGCTTCTCCCAAATATAAGGAATAAGGCAAACACAACTGTTTTCTCCGCGTGAGGGATTGGCAAATGCGTATCTTTGGAAGATGCTGTGCTTGGCTGGAGCGATGCAGTAGTGAGATTAAGCTGCTCTTTGGGTTGTTGTTCAGTACAAAGCAAAGCCCAGTAAAACGAAGGATGAAAGGTCCCCTCCCCCCCACCCTCCACACTGTGCAAGTCTCTCGTCACTGGGCCTGTGTGCAGCTTGCAAGAATGATGGAGGAACCATGTATTATTATTTTCGGTTTCATAATTCAATCCCCCACGCCGAGGTTTAGAAACAGAGTTTTTATAGGTACGACTGAGTTTAGTGTTTTTCCTATAAAATAATTTCCACAAATTTGGCTTCAGGCTCTCTACCCTGCCTGATATAGGAGACTGGATTCAGAATTCATTTTTTTGGCTGCCCCTAAAACACACACACTTCTCATGACGAGCGGAAGCTCCTGCCTGGTGAGGTCCCGGTGCTGCGTCCAGGTCCGCTGCCCTTCCCGGGCCTCCCTGCTGGGCTGGCGGACCCCCCACCCCTGCTCTTCCCTACTCAGTTCAGGCGCTCTTTCCTGATGGACACGCCCAGCTTCTGTGGCTGTTAGATGCCACCCGTCCACATCCCCACAGCAGGTGTGGGCATCTCAGGTTGCCCACAGGGTGACCTTCACAAGACCGTGGGTGGCTTCAGGGCGGGCGTTTGGTTCATCTCTGTGTCCTCCGACCTGGGCTCAGAGGGGTCCTGAGAGCCAGCCTTGCTGAGCGCGTAGTGAGCACGCTCGTGACCCCCGAAATAAACTTTATTGTGAGCGACGGTTCCCGTCCCTTCCCCCTCCCTCCCTCCCTCCCCCTTTCCTTCCCTCCTTCTCATGAAACCACTCTGAGAACAGACCAATAACAAGAGAAAGACACAAACTATGTGCACAACATTAGTGCATTCATATTTTCTCCCCAATTTGGTCTCTTCCCAATGTTGCCTTTGATTCTATATTTTAAATACACTTGCTAAATTTTTGAGAAATGAGAGAAAAAGGCCTCCTATTTTAAATTTATTTCAATTTACCGATGATGGGATGGTCGAATTTCTTTTCCTTAAAAAGTGTTCCTTTTTTCTTCCCAAACCTCCCCATGGCTCCTTATCCAGCTCCTCCATGTTTCTTATTACGATCCCTTTGCAAACCCGGAAGAAGCCTGATGTTTGAGTTTTTTGAGCACGTGCACAGGGCACACTGATTTTCCTGATATGAGCAAGATAGTGATGCGGTGCAGGTAGGTTTGTTGTAGACACTAGTGCCCTTAGAGCCAAGGGAGAGGGAGAGACAGTAAGTAAGTTGAGTGTCAAGGGAGTTTTCGTGGCTGAAATTCCATGTAATTTAAGGATCGTTGACTATAACAGAAAAATCACAAATATGAAGTTCAAGACAATACCTTTGTTTTCTTTTATTTTTATTCCAAGGTCAGAAAGAGGTGATAAGCGGGAGGAACAATGAGTGAGTCTGGCATTCAGTTAATACTAAAGTAATTTTATTCTCCCAAGATGAACACACAAAATAAATGAGAAGAAAATAAAATGCTAGGAATATTTAGACTCAATAATTCAAATGACAGAGTGAATATATTTCTATGAATACTTTGGTCTGGAAGTTGAAGTGCACGTGACCGAGTCTGTGTCACTCCCCTTACGTTTTGGGAGATGCTGTAAATGACTGGCATCTAAGCAGTTGGAAAGGCTTCTTTCCTTAATAGCGCGTGTTGTTTGTGTATAAATTGCGTTTATAAATGCAGGTGCATCCCAGCACTAGGCTGTTTCGTGTAGTTGTGTGTTTCTGTTTGTCCTCATGGCTGGATTCTGCTGCTGCACCCGTGGCTTTGGCACTAAGAGAGAAGATTAATTGGCTAATGGTGACATATCGGGCTGGCCTGGATGTTGTTCTGGGGCTTTGCTTGAATTCTCATCGTCAAAGGAAAAAAAATCTTCTGCGACAATGTTATTAATGTGATAAAAAGAAATACTTGTTAATAACTAGATAATTTTAAGAACGTGGGTTCATCCATCTGTTAATCTTAGTTGTGATTAAGGAGGGAATCCTATTACCCATTATTCCTAATGACAAGACCAAGGAGGCTTAAAGCCTCAGCCGTGCAGCCGCAGAGAAGAGACGATGAAGGGTATCGGCGATCTTGGCCGCAATTGAGGAATTGGCCCGACCGCCACACAACAAAAGTGATACAAAAGAATTACACCCTCACTAAAGTCTATTTCTTCGTATAATCACACAAAATGATTTTTCTTAAATATGATAATAAATCACAGCAAAAAATCAATGTGGCAGAGCCCAACTGCTATGGCCTGATAACACATCAATCAATATTTAGTATTTAGATTTTAATTAATACATAGCCGTGCAGAGACTTTTTAAGGGAGAAATATTATCTCAGATAAAAAATCTGGCAGTGTTAGCATGCAAAAGTTGTTGCTCATATCTGTCATTGATCAGTCTGCTGGGGTTGTGATTAAAAACCCTTGGAAATATCAGACAAGAGGGCAAAACAGATTGAACCAAAGAGAATGTCGTCGGCGTCTCTGCCCGGGGAAGCAGCCAACACAGGACGCCATGGGCCAGAGCAGAGTCCCTGCAGCGGCAGGTTCAAGCAGATGGAATTCAGGGTCCTGTGAAAACACAGACCAGAATCAGAGCATTCCAGATTAACGTGCCTAATTGCTGCCATCACTTCCCCTAATCCGATGAATTTTAGTTTTGGGTGAAAGTTTTCTCTTGATGATCAAGTATTTTAAAATAATTTTGACGTTTGTTGAACACGCCACATCCATTACAGTCACAGTTTTGATTTCCTCCGTTTCGCTTGCCGTGTGGACGACGTGGGCTGTTAAAGCTCAGGGTCCACGCAGGGGAGCCGGTGAGGGGGATGGGCTACTTCTAGATGCTGTTTACAAACTGTGTCCTCGGTCGCCACCCCCGACCACCCCTGTCCATCACCTAACTTCCTACTTCCTGCAGCTGTTATTTGAACCGTGAGTTTACAAAACCAATCCCTGCGGAAATGGCTCTTCTCTAGCAGTTTATGCAAACACACAAAGACAAGCAGGGAAGACACAGCATTTGTTTTTGAGGTTCCTTAGGTAGAGAATATAAGAGACAGTAACTTGCCCTTTGGGGAGGATCCAATGGAGCTTTTCACAGTTTTCTTCTTTTTGGCTTTTTTCCCCCATTTAACTTTTTTTGAAAAAATTGAAGTATAGTTGATTTACAATGTTGTGTTAGTTTCAAGTGTACAGCAAAGTGATTCAGTTATACATATATATGTATGTATATATTCTTTCTCAGGTTCTTTTCCATATAGGTTATTACAAGTTATCTATTACAGTCCCCTGTGCTGTACAGTAGGCCCTTGTTCTTTACCTATTTTACATGCAGTAGTGTGTATCTGTTCATCCCAAACTGCCTTCCCCTTTGGTAACCATAAGTTTGTTTTCTATGTCTGTGAGTCTATTTCTGTTTTGCGTATAAGTTCATTTGTATCATTTTTTTTTTTGATTCCACATATAATTACATTTTTCTTTTAAATCATTTCCCTCTCTGGTCTCCTTTCTCTGTCTTCCTCTGTTTATTTTCCCGATATGCTTCTTTCCCCCTCAAATAGTGATGTGAATCTTTCTTAACTCAATAGAAGAATAGCCGCATCTTTCTTAATACAGCGTTCTCTGGACAGACCCCCTGGCGCCCAGCCCCTAGGTCAGGGGCACTTTTGCCCATGTGGGCGGCCTCAAGAGGGTCTTAGAGAAGAGCCAGCCCTCCAGCCTGTCCCTCCCTCACGTGTCAACAGAGGCTGCCCCTGCTGGGGTTGGCTTTCCTCTTTTCTGTATCTCGAGTTACATGTGATTTTTCCATTGAATGTGGTACCAACCAAAGGCGCTGAGAGGCCCTGCGAGAGGCGCTTAGAGGGTCTGGAGCGTCCACCTGGCGCTGCTGTCACGTTAAGGACAGAAGGAGCATAAGGGCAGTGGAGGGGGACACGAGGCAGCTCTTGGTCGTGTGGTTCCCGAGCACGGAATTCACGCATGAGGATGTCAGCTGAGGATTTTAGAAAAATGAAGGCTCGTGAGATGGAGAAGGGCCTGATCTCCCCAGCTAAGAGCAGCATCTCCAAGCCGCAGGCTAACTTGGAGACAAGAATTAGACCAACAGACGTGAGAAAATATGCTCGGAGACAGCTTGCTAGGATCCCAGGTAGTTTCTGGTCATTGGCCTTCGTTCTGGGAACCAAGAGGCACTACGTCGTCATGGTCAGTAGCCGTGAGGGGTGGCAACACATTAAATTTCAGAGACTAGAAGTTAACGGGATTCTTGTCGGGTGGGGAGTCGCGGGGAAACTGTGGGTTCAGGGACTGCCAGCGGCTTCACCTCCTCAGGTGTCCTGCCCAAGTTCCACATGGAATCTTCCAGCCTGGGGGCAGGAGGCTGGGGTGGGCACAGCCAGACCAGGGTCCTGGAGGAAGTAGCTCTGACATCAGGCTTTACACTCACAGAAAAAACCTGGGTCATTTCGGAATTAAGGAAATGACTGAGTTTTCACTTATCAGAACCATACGGTATCAAAGGCTAAAACATTCCTGCATTTTGACCGAACAATTCTGCCTCGAGGACTTCACCCTAAGGAATAATCAGATAAGAGTAGATGTTTACACATCAGGCTTTTCCGCTGCAGTAAAGCGGCAACAGAACCATCCGTCCCCAGGCAATAACAAAAAGTGCTAGGAGACACGCTCAGAGGGTGCAAGTCCTTGTGTGAAATGCAGTCCCCAGAGGCAGACTGTGTCTAGGGGAATATTTAGTGACATCGGGAAAGGTGATGCCAATTCTGCCAAAAATGAAAGAATGGGAACAGCCTGAAATTCTTCATCTAAACGCCCTTTGGATGTGTCCCAACATTAGCCTGGAGGCAGAAGGGGAGAAACCAGTCTCTCAGGATGTGTCCCAAGGCTGAGTCCTGCTGTCTCTGAGCCCACCCCCCCTTCCACAGGAAGCGCCCAAACCAGTTCTCTTACTGGCGTCAGATGGTCACCATCCAATGTCCCCCACACCCCATAAGATCTTTAGGGCCTGCTCTCCTCCAGTCCTACAAATTATTAGACAATTGTTTGGAAAAGTCCTGTCCTCAGACAAGTGCCATAAACCAAGCAGAGTCCACAGGTTAGAGCTGAATACTAAACTTAAGAAAAATGTCCTGCAGCCCCATCTTTAAGTAGTTATAGACTAACTTTCCTTACACCAGATGGGCTTTGCCTTTCCTCTAAGTGCCTCAGACATTGCTGAACAAGGCCTTTAGATATCAGAATGTCATATATGGGATGGAATGACCTTTTATTTGCATTAGAAGTGACCTCTTTTTCCCACGATGATCAAATTAAAATAATACTCTATTACTTAGAATGTATACATGTAAAGCGACAGAAAGATATTTATTTGTAAGATAAGAACAGCAATTCCATCTAAGAGATTTACAAAGACACCCCTGAGCTCAAGGTTACAAATGTCTGCGTTGTGTGGGGTTTGTGAAGTCACCGCCAGGTTAATGAGGTAACACTGGCGGGGCCCGTTGTCTGTGGGTGTCGTATCAGTACCGCCCTAGACCCGGTGCCAGCTTTGCTGTGGAAACCGCAGGCAGCCTCCACCAGGAGCGCCTTCCTTTCCTGGGAGAGAAAAACCACGCTTTGAACAGAGTGTGCCCAGGAATCGTCGGATCTTAGGTTCAGAACCTGATTCCTGTTGCTCAGCCTGGGGTCTCCATCACATGCACTAGGGAAAATATCTGATGAACTGAATTATTTAAATTCCGGTCCCTCTCTGTGGCCAATCTCCTGACCAAAATCAGCTTGGGAGGGAAGGTCTCTGAACACCGCGTGTACAGGTGTTTTCCTGTTTCCTTTTTGCTCCGGGAGAGATAGAGAACTTTGCCGGCCTGGCGGTGGGAGGGCCCTGTCCTGCTCTGAGCTGGTCATTCGGGGCTCGGATGGCTCAGCCTCCGTGGTGACCTGTGCGATGCGGTGTCCTGTCCCATCCCTCAGCCCCTCCTGTCTCTTTTGGGGAGAGGAAGGCTATGGGCCCAAGTAGTCCTGTTAGAGTGAGAGTTTTGGGGGAGAGTTGAAGGGACTCCATGTGAATTTGGGAGAACTGGTAAGCGTGCTTTTTCTCATTCCTTGTAGATCAGGACACAACCAGAACCTTCACGCCAGGTGGATGGGAATGCTTTTCCGAGTTTCCTTCTTCTCCTTGCCTCTGTCCAAGCAGACGGCTGTGGGATGCAGTCCTAGAAGTCTGCTCAGCAGAGGAGAGAGCCTTCGTAAGTGTCACGATCCAGCAGGAGCCACTAAACATCATAGGCACATAGCTTATGCTCAGCTCTGCTTGACACAGGTGCACTTTAAATCATGTCCTTTGTGAAACCCTAAGAGGCTCCCTGAAACTAGATGATAGATGAAAAGATTAGAGTTGTCGGAAGTGTTCATTATTAATCAACTCCTAATAATTGGCTGTAAGAATCTTCCTAAGAAATGCCTTGGGTCTGGTTCCAAAGCTGGGGAGACCGAGAGCAAGGGGGGTTGTGGCTGGACAGAGAGGCTGTGACCTCTGAACATCAACGCCCTTGGCCAGTCGTGTGAGATTCTGTTACGAGACGCATCTCAACCTTGGCATGAGAACGGGGCCGGCTCAGGTCGACGCTGGGTGTCCAGCTCTAGCAGCTGCCCTCAACGGGCCCTGACTTGTATGTGAAGAGGTGATGTACGTTTACACAGACCGGCTCGTGATGTGCACCTAAAGCAAACAGGTGGCCTGGGGAGGAGAGCTCATGGGGAGAGGATGAAGGTGGGAATAAAACGTGGTAAAGAGATTAGGGGAGTTGACTCCGGCCCTCAGTGTGTCTAGGGAGAAACATTTTCCTCTTTAAAAAGAGGCAAGAGGGCTTCCCTGGTGGCACAGTGGTTAAGAATCCACCTGCCAATGCAGGGGACACGGGTTCAATCCCTGGTCCTGGAAGATCCCACATGCCGCGGAGCAACAAAACCCGTGCACCACAACTACTGAAGCCCACACGCCTAGAGCCTGTGCTCCGCAACAAGAGAAGCCACCGCAATGAGAAGCCCACGCACTGCAACGAAGAGTAGCCCCTGCTCACTGCTACTAGAGAAAGCTCGCGTGCAGCAACGAAGACCCAACGCAGCCAATAAATAAATAAATAAATAAATAAATAAATAAATAAATACATATATTTAAAAAAAAAAGAGGCGAGAAAGGAGATTGCAGTGAGGAGAGATGCTTTATAAGACAGAACTGCACCAGTCAAGCTTTTCAGACAGGCGCTAAAGCGAGAGGGTGCCTCTTATTGGACTGGTCTTCGTCTCGCCAGCAAGGGGGGCCGTTCCCGGCTGAGGTTGTGTGCTGCCGACAGGGTGGCTCTGGGGCTCACTTCTCGGCCGTAGCCCAGGACGTGAGCTGTGAGCTGTGGACCTCTGAAGGACTGGAAATTCCTCGCCTTGCAGACAAGGCTTCTGGAGTTGGCCTCGAATGAAACAGCAATGAAGCAACTACGGTGCAACTCGGAACAGAAACCTGAACGGAGAGGAACCTGGGGGTCCCGGAAGGCCGGGGAGGAGGCGTTGGGGAGAGATGAGGGCTCGTGACAAAGCAGATCACAACACAAAGCAAGTGCGTCTCGTGCCGGAAACCAGGCTGAGCCCCTGCTTCTAGCCCAGACTGTGGAAAGGGTGGCAGAGAGTCAGGCAAACCAACTATAGGAAGACGTTTCTGAGACCGTCAGGGATGGGTGAAAACTGACTAGATGTTTGATCACGTGAGGAAATTGTCTCTAATTATTTCAAGTGCAGTAATGACGACGAGGCTACTTTGGAAAAGAAGGGTGTTTAGGAATGAAACGCTGTCGGGATTTGCTGTGAAACAGCAGGTGGGGTGGAGAGAACCCGCAGGACGCAGGTGACCCAGGCGCCGGCCGTTGCGGTGCGGGGGCCACGCGGGCCCACCGCGGTGCTCTGTTTCTATGCGAGTTCCAACATTCCCGGCATAAATGTTTACTCTTTTGAAGGCCAGCTGTCACCCACGGTGACAGGGCTGAGATCAAAGCCGGGGTGTGTGGCCTGGTCACCTGAGCTTGGACGCAGCGCGCTCCGTGGGAAGAGCCGGGCTGTGCCGCTGTCCGTCCCTAGCGACCGGCGCCGGGAGCGCACGTGGCCAGGTGGCCGTGAACTAGTTCCGATTTTGCAAGAAGGGCGCCTGCCATTCATCGCGCCCAGACTGCGCCGCAGGCGTCCTGCACGTGTTCACCTTGTTCTTCCCAGCGATATCCTGGGAACGTGGGTGCCCGTACCCCGGTTTTACTCGTGACAAGCTTTGGGCCGAGCGAGCTCCTGCTGACCAGGCAGTGGGTTAGAGCCAGGGGTGCGCAGGGCCCCGCCCGCCTGCCCTGGGCTGTGCCCCCAGCCCTGGGACCGATGATCACGTCCGTGGATGCCCGGTTCCCCCGGCACCTCCGTGCAGGCCGCGTGGCCCCAACCTTGACGGAACGAGCGCGCCGCTAAGGCAGGCGGCGGACGGAGACCTCCGGGCACCGCCCTGTTATCCCCGCGGCGCGTCGGGGCCACTTCCGGCCGTGGGAACGTGCGTGCGCGTCGGCAGGTGCGATTGGCCCCGTTCGCTGGTGCCCGGGCTCCCGCTCTGTCCCATGGCGTCTCTAAGGCCGGCCCGGCCGCGCCGACTGCTCTCTGATGCCTTCTTCATTTCTCCGACGGTCAGTGGAAGCTCTTAGTTCATTTCCAACGTCGGGCAAGTGTCAGTTACTTGACGAGGGTCGCGGCTTTGCCGGGGAATCGGGCTCGTGTAGCAGGGCCAGCGCTCTCTCAGCTGTCATCGCCGGGAGCACAGACGTTCCAGCCCCTCCTGGCGGCAACCCGCTGGATTTTAGTCCAGTTAATATGAATTGTACGAAATAAAATGTTTATTCCTATGCTGGTAAATTGTATGTAAAGAGCTGCTATCGAATGGATATTTCTTTCATAATTTGATCTACTAGGAATATATACACTGAGTGTCTGTCTACCTGGAGGGACAATTGTCTTTTACTGAGACGAAAAGCAAAACAATATTTCGGTTTCCTATGGTGCCCGCATCTGCGTGCGTGCCTGTGTGTCTGTGGATACCTGCATGCATGCTTGTATGTGTGTGTATATGTTTATGTGCATATGTGTGTCCGTGCATGCGTGTGTCTACGCTTGTGCGTGTATGTGTAAGTGTGTGGGTGTATGTCTGCCTGCACACCAGGGGGAAGAAAACCAACCTTGTGTGAACACTTGTGATGTCCAGGTCTTTTATACGCATTGTTCTTTATTCCCCACAACCCTGTCCTTTTGTTGTTACTATTACTGCTGTCGTTGTTGTTGTTTTGGAGGCAGGACCCTCGGGCTTGCTTCGGTCACGTCTCTCGTCTACGGCTGCACGAGGGGGCAGAGCCGGCCCTCCCAGCCCACACTTCATCTGCGTCCGGACAGCACACCAGGTGACACTTTTCTCTCCCACGTTCAGGAGCTTAAACATGCAAGTGCCCTGTAGGCGTGTGTCCCGTGGACCCCACCGCCTGCGTCCCGTGTACCACACACGCATCTCGGATGGAAAACAGGTGCCTGGCCCGGCCTCGGCTCCCACATAACCTCTCCCCCAGGTACACGTCTTCACGCCCCGATACTGAGGCTCCCGGACCCCGGCAGGTATGCGTTCATTCCCCAGATAATCGGAGGCACAGATGAAATAAAGCTTCCTGTGACGGACACCTGGCCGACAGGCCTGTTAGTTTATGGAGGGTGTGGGCAGAGTGAACTGGAAAATTTTGATCACTTTAATTTACTATATCCAGTGTGTCTGCTGTACTCGGCCGGCACCTTTATCAAGCCCTGTGAGGTGGTATTGATTTCTTTATTTTCTATGTAGTGTAAGAAGACAGAGAGTCAGGAGCGAGAGTGAATGAAGAACTTTCCTGCGATTGCTGCTTTCCTCCAGCTTATTGCATCCTGTCGTCTGCGGTTTCACACGACGTGCTGTATGTCAGGGCTGCTGGGAGTGATAATAAGCGGGGTGAACAGCAACGGAAGGGCCAGATGAGAAAGACTGAAAAGGACGAGGGGGCAGCGGAGAGGGTCGGAGAGTGCGTGTGAGCTGCGGGAAAAAGCAGGGGCGGAGGAAAACGTGTCCGCCGTGTGGGCCACCCGTCAGCACAGTCCTGTAGAGCCGCTGGAACCGTCGGGACAGCAGCCTGCAAACAGCCGGCTGCGGAGTCGCGAAGCAGGAGCAGCGAAGCCTTCGTCTGCTTACTTTCTTTCTGAAATGGACACGCACTGCCCCGCGGCAACTGCAACATGTACAACACACAGCCCTGGCACGACGACCGAGGGCCTTTCAGCCCGTCTGTCGTTTCACAGGCTAGCTGGGTGTGTGTGTGCGGGCGGTGGGCACCTTCCCTCGGCTGCCCCGGGCAGCCCCTGGCAGCCGGCCTGGAGCCCGTTCCAGGGCACGAGAGACCGAATCCCGCCCCTGCACCCCCTGCGGTAGGCTCTGCCCCTCTCCCTGTGGTCTGGAAGCCCCTTCCCACAGCCGGGCTTCTTGGCAAGGGTACCGCCATTTGACAAAAGCTAGAGGCTGATGTGGGATATTTTGTGAAGTGACCTCCCCCGTGTTACGGTGGAGAAAACGGAATGAGAAGTGGGTCCCCAGGACTCCAGCCCCCGGGTTTGTGTCGCCCTGTGTTTCATGGCTCCAAGTCTCTGATTTGCCCTATGGAGAGGTGTGTGCCCTCATCTGGCGTCTGCTTGGGAGTTGGGACCAGGGGTTACTGGTCACGAGCAGCACAGGTGCCCATCCGCTGCCCCCCGCGGTGAAGGATGTGGGTTCGCGATGACCACACAATGCAAAATGCAGGTGCCTTTAGACAAACCCGAGAAAACAGCCTCAGTCGTGGAGGAGCAGGCAGAACCTGGGCCTTCCAGACGGAGCGGTGAGGTCGGGGGAGACCAGTGTCGTTCCAAGCTGGGCACAGAGTTCAGGGTCGGCTCACGGCCAGGCCCATGTTTGGCCCCAGGACACACCATCCAGCCCGTGAGACAGCACCAAGACCCCGCTCAGGGTGACCATGGAGGCCAGCAGAGCCAGAGGCAATGGCACTGGGGTCTTTGGAGGCATTTTAAGGGAAGAAAACAGTAATGAGGGAGGACTTAACTCCGCCAGGGTCTGGTTGACCTAGAAGAGACAAGGTCTCAGAACACGGAAGGGTAGTGGCCAGTGGGTAACAAGGGAAGTCCCGGAAATAGGTCAGAGATGGCATTTTTAACAACCCGCACACATCCCACACGGCTCTCTCACTTTAAAATATCCTTAATTTATTGGCAAGTGATTCAGATCCCAGTCACAAAGCTGCAGTCGTCTGTGTGATAACAGGTCCTCCTCCTGGAAGCCCCGATCCTGTCTTCACGTTGAACGCCATTCCGGAAGACGATGCTCATATCCGTAGGCCACTCAGAGCTCGCTTTAATTCTAGGGCATCAAGTGCAGAGGGTGTCAGGAGGGAACAGGGTTTGAATGGTGTATGTGCACCAAAAAACCCCCAAAGAATGATTTGGAGCCTACAGTTCAGGGCTTGTGCATTTTCCAGCTCCACAAGGTCTGGCTTCACCTTTGTGCAGCTCAGCCTCTGCCGGTACGAAACTGGCCTCACTCACTGGCTGCCCCCGTTCACTCCCTTAGTCCCCCGAGGTGCTGCCGTGTGACAGTCCCCGAGCAGGTGTCCGGAAACATTTGCTGCACGAATGAATGGAGGGGAGTGGATGTGAATACGATTTATAAAATCACAACAGAAAACTCCCTCAAAAATGGTTTTGGTAAAGTGTGAAGTTAAATCAGAAGTGGTATAATTTAAACTTTAAATTAAGACTTATGTTAAAGTCTTCAGGGTCAACATTTGACTAACAGACAAAGATAGTTGTTAATCAAAGGCATCATACAAATAAACTCCTGAAACTTTAAATCTGATAAAGTAGCTTGATGCTTCCCTCTTTTTTAAAAAACATCTTTACCTTTAAAGCTCTGTTTCCTCTGTTAAAGTCACTTAAAGGGATCTGTTATTGACCAAGTAACTCCTGGTGATAACTCAAATGTCTCTCTCTCTCTATATATATACACACATATATATGTATGTATAAAACTAATCTGATTGGAGTAAAGTTTCAGTAAAATAAAGTTAATGCATGTCTTTAAAAAACACGGTTTGAGGACTTCCCTGGTGGTGCAGTGGTTAAGAATCCGCCTGCCAGTGCAGAGGATACGGGTTCGAGCCCTGGTCCGGGAAGATCCCACATGCCGCAGGACAACTAAGCCCGTGCGCCACAACTACTGACCCTGTGCTCTTGAGCCCGCGAGCCACAACTACTGAGCCCGTGTGCCACAACTACTGAAGCCCACGCACCTAGAGCCTGTGCTCCGCAACAAGAGAAGCCACCACAATAAGTCCACGCACCGCAACGAAGAGTAGCCCCCGCTCGCTGCAACTAGAGAAAGCCTGCGCACAGCAACGAAGACCCAACGCAGCCAAAAATAAATAAATAAATAAATTTATTTTTAAAAAGTGGTTTGCTAAAGTTGTCTATTTATTTTGCAGAGACTGATGCCTGATCATTAAATGAAATCAAGGCGAGTCACCACCACCCCCAGTTCTACTGAGTCGTTATCATGATGGGCAGAGTCGGGAGACGACTGTCATAAGCGTTTTGTTGGCTTAGATATTTACACATTTTCCGAATGCTTTCAACTTAGTTTTAGGGCCCCAGGCAGCCCAGGTGAAATGACTTATTTAACTCCGAAACACATTACGAGGGCGCTCATGGACTCTGCCCCTGGAGCCACCTATCTGTCCGGACGGTTTGGGCTGAAGTGCGTGGGGCTGCGGGCGGACCCACCGGCCTCCCGAGGCCCCTCCATCCCCGGCGCCATTGTTCTGCTCTCTTTCTGTCCGTCTATCCGTCCAGCTTTTGTAGGGAAGCGGGGCTCAGAGGCTGCCCTTGCAGAGGCACGGAGAACACGTGTTGATTTCTACCAACTGGGTTTGTTTTGTTTTTAGTCCCTGAGAGCAGTGCTTTAAAAATTAAGGGCCTTGGATGAAAAAAAAGAGAGTGATGATGCAATAGAAAAGAAAAGCAAACTAACTTTTCATGTTACTTGTTGTAAAAATGGCTGTGTGCTACCTAGTCTCATGTACAGGTGGAATTTGTCTCAGAGGAGATAAAAAAATTGTTTTTAAGGTGACGTGATGCACGATAGCGATTCTGTTTCACATGTGAATACAAATGTAAGGTATGTGCAAGAATTGCTGAAATAAGTTACCAAGGTCAAGAATGTTTCTTCTACTTTTGGAGTTCTGGTGAGCTTGGTGTATTCTTTATAATACTGTGATTTGTCCTCATTATTTTAAAAGCTGTTGCTACAGTTAAAATAAATTGCTTTATTTACAATATATAGGTTGCTATATAAAAGATGGCAGGTCAAGTTTGAGTGAGAAGTGCCACTATCTGGGCAAGTAATCATCACTCAGCCTTAACAACATTGAAGACTCAGAGCTGTTTTGAGGCCAGCTCACTCCTTGGGGCACTGATTTAGAAATCAATTTCATTTCCAACTAGAAAAGTCTCATTCAGTGAATGTATTAACTTTCCCCTTTGCCTCGTGTTCCCACCACAGCAGGTGATACTGACTAAAGACTCTGCGTGAAAAAAATTGAGTCTGGGAGCCTAGATGGGACCTCCTGGAGGAACAGGAGGCTGAGTCCTGGTCCCCACCCTGGCAGAAAGCGGCCCCTCTCTTGTCCACAGAAGGAGGGCAACGAAGCCTGCTCTGCCCATTTGAAAGTGTGTCCTGTCAGATGAGCTGAACGCAGTACAGATATGAGTTTTCCCCTTTGGCTTTCTTTGCTTTTTGACTGTTGAAAATTCAGCGTTTTTTGGTTATTAATTGGCCTCAGTAAGATGCACAATCGTACTTTTTTTCCCCAAGAAGATTAACATGTAGCTGTAGATTCCGGAATCATTTAAAATGCTCCTTGAAAATCTGACCCATCATAACAGACAGATGCTCTCAGAAAACAATAACAATGAAAATAACAATAATGACAACCATAAATGTTAAAAATGGAAATGGGCGCCTTGCGATGACAGCTTAGCAATAACTGTTGGTGAAGAAAGGAAGACTTTCTTCAAAAGGCACCTCTTTCCGTTCAAAATATAGACCTGAGCATTGAACTAGGATGAGCAAAAGGGAAAAACAATGGAAAATGGAAAAATGGCTTCTGTTTACCCAGGTTATTTCTGAACAGTAATGCAAGGATGTAATAGAAATAATTTAGACATATGGATAAGAACCTTCAAAATCAATAGTGCTGGAAGAAATGAAGCATATGCTGATGCAATCAAACAGAATTGAATTTCATACAAATGTTAGCAAATCTATATCAGATTATCACAGCAAAAACTTCATTTTCATTGATTTATAATGTATTATTATTGTTTCCACCAAACTGCCATAGACAGCCATATAGCAGCTGTCAAGTGCCTTAAGGGTAAATAAGAGACATCACTGCGGGGGTGGGGTGCAGGCATTCAGGGGCCAATAACTCACCAGGGCGGCAGGTGCCGGGTTCTAACGGTCCTTCTCTTGTTCCTTTTAATCGCGTTGCAGCATTCTTGAGACTGTTGGTGAGCGTGGGGCCGTTAGTTTGGAATTCACAGACTAATGAAGGAAAAAGGAAGGGAATGTTTTGTAACACATAAACATTTAGCAAAAATGGGGCTTAAAAGGACCGTCAAACACACGTGCATCTCTGTAGCCATATCTGCCTCTGCCTAAATAAGGCGAAGAAATGATTCTAACCAGGATTGTTCTCAGGGGCCCGCTCTCTGCGCAGGTCCATGGCTGATGACTCACCCACTGCAGGCGGGAAAGGAAGGACCAAGCAAATGAGGACACGGCCCAGGGGACAGCAGAGCAGCAAGACGAGGGGACCGCACTTCCTGAATGGAGTCCCCATGGGGAGAGAGACACCCGTCGCCATCCTGTGGCTTCTCGAAGCCATGCCAAGAGGGCCTCTGTGTTGTTGAAGCTGAGTCTTTACCTTCACTCTAACCCTGGCCTGGTGAATCGCACCCCAGAGCTTGTAGTTCCCAAGGTGAAAAATCTGGGGTTCATCCTAGATCCTTCCAGATGCTTCTCCCACCACAATACTTTTCATACAAGTTTCCCGTTTGACCAAGAGAACTAAGTCAAGGACTGAGGTCCGTAAAAGGCCAGCTTGCAGATACGTTTCGTTTGGCTCTTGGGTTTTGTCCAAGTAATGTTTTACAAGGCGCGTTGTGTTTGGACAACACGCCGGGCCCGCTGCCCTGGGCAGCCTCAGGACGCAGCTGGCCACACGCAGCCTCTCTGAGCAGCTGTCGCACCATCCTGGACGCTTCCTCTTCTTCTTTGTGCCTCGATTCTCATCGGTCAAAGGCAGTTAACAAAGAGCCCTTCCTCCCCTGTGGGACTGCGGTGAGGATTAAAAGAGTTAATCCAGGTGTGCTGGGCGCTGGGCCGTACGCGGTAAACCAGGGCTGTTTCACCACCGGGCCCGGGACACACTCGACTGTTCCATCCCCTCTCCCACCCCCGGCTCCTCCGTGTTGTCCCATCACCACCCGCGCCCCCCAAGCCCCGTTCCTTCTGATTCTCGCCCTTTCCCGGCTCCTCGGAAAGGGCTGGGGCTGCACTCCCTTCTGCTTCCCTGGACCACGTTCCCGTCTCCCCTGGACACCGTGGCGTTTCCCAGCTGGATTCCCCGCCGCCCGGCTTCCCACCACGGCCAGAGAGGCGCTCCTGGAGTCCAAACCTGATCCCGATGCTCTGCTCCGTGAAGACCCCGGGGGTGCCCCTCGCCTGGTGCCCACGGCCCGGCCTCTCCAACCCAGCTCTGCACACTGCCTCTGCCTCCGTTCCACCTGTGGCCCTGGGGCCGATACACCCCAGGCCTCCCATCTCTGGCATTTTGTTCAACATCCTCCCTGCGTGGAGACCTTCCTGGACTCACTTCACAACCCAGGACTCGAGATCTCTTTTGGATGGAGCCTTCCCTGCAAGACCCTCAGGCCCCCAGATAGACCCTTGCTCTCCCACTGTTCCCATGTTAATTGTTCACTTCTCTAAGCTCCCATCCTGCAGGGTGGGAGTGTTTCCCCCGCACCCAGAGGGACCCCTGGGACACAAAGGTGACACAGTTTGCTGAAGGCACAGAATAACCAACCCTCAAGCTTTTTCGCTTGGGTGTCCCTAAAGAGCATCATAAAATGATGTACCCCTTTGCACCTTTAAGCTGACATCTGCGCTTTTTCATCAGAAGTTTAAACAGTTATAAAGATGTAATTTCCACTATATTGATATCTACTGGTCTTTAAAAATTAAACTTCTATAATACCCTTAAAATGAATCACATAGAGTCTAAGTACTATAGCAATTTCGTACATGTTACTATCAATCTAAAAAGACAAGGAACAGGGCTTCCCTGGTGGCACAGTGGTTAAGAATCCGCCTGCCAATGCACGGGACACGGGTTTGAGCCCTGGTCTGGGAAGACCCCACATGCCGCGGAACAACTGAGCCCGTGTGCCACAACTACTGAGCCTGTGCTCTAGAGCCCGCGAGCCACAACTACTGAGCCCACGTGCCACAACTACTGAAGCCCGCACACCTACAGCCTGTGCTCTGCAACAAGAGAAGCCACCGCAATGAGAAGGCCCCTGCTCACCGCAACAAGAGAAAGCAACAAAGATCCAAAGCAGCCAAAAATAAATAAATAAATTTATTAAAAAAATAAATAAAAGAATAAAAAGACAAGGAACAGACTCTTCTTTAACAGCCAGAAGTTAAATATTATTTTTTCCCTTAAATTTATATTTCTGTTTCTCTTTCCAATAGGAATTTACCCTAATGTTATATAATATTATGTTTCAATTTTTTTGTTCCTTTATCTTATCATGATTCTCTGCAAAAAACAAATCCATAGGCTTAAAATTAAAATAATTGGAAATATTTTGTGTTCATAAAGCACTGATTTCTTCTGGATTTATTAGTATAATTATTGTAAGGACATAGTCTATCAAAACAAAATAAATAAATTATAAAATTTAATAAGTATTAATCATTTAAAATAAATTTAATAATTATTAAACACAGTAGTCAGAAGTGTATTTATAGATGCGATGCGGATAGCTTGTTTTTCTATTTAGCTATATATTTGTAGATGAATATTTCTCATTGCTAGAATGGAATAGCGTTCCTCCTCAAATCTATTCCTGTTTTCTGATTTTATAGATATATATTCTAAGAAACTTGTTGATGTAAATTCACCATAGAAATGGAAGAAACTTTGTTGTAGCCGTGACATGCAATATTTCCAACTCTTTCTGAGCTTCATGCCAATAGTCACATGGTGATCGATCAAAAGATGTTTTCAGTGATCTATCACCTCCAGACTCAGTTAAGGGCCTCCTTCAACTTTGTTGAAGGCAAAGATTTGGAAACCATCAGACTTGCAAAAGGGTTTGTTATGTAGTCATTGGCGTCACTCACGTTTTTCAGAGTTGACAACGATATTGCAATTGTTCCTTTGTTGGCCAGAGATGTTTTTACACCCGGGCATGTGCCACAGTCCATTTGGAGGAGTGAGTGACAAGCCTTTGCTACGGAAGGAAAGTGGGGACGGGAACTCACGACACAGGCTCGTTCTCAAGCAGATCGATTTTAGGAAAGAGTAAGACTGCAAGTTGAGGACCTGGAAGTTGATTACTTAAGACCGTCCTGCAACCCTTTGAAAGCTGCAGATTTACTCTCATTGTTTTAGCATCAAAGCGCCCGGTTAAGCTCACTCGGGCAGGTTTTGTGTTCAGGGCAGCCCTTTGTGAGAGACCCCCTTTGTGGGGTCTCTGTCTAACTGCTTGCTTTTAATCAAAACAAAGCCATCAGCTAAGCACCGAATTCGGCCCATTGTCTCTGGTGCACAGGCATCTCCTGGTTAAAGATGAGTCAACTCTAAGTGAGAAACGTATAGAATAGGGGGTCCTGTGAGTCTCTGCCAGTCAAAACAAGTGGCTGTAGGTAACCTCTACACCCCCTTCCCACCAGCCCACATCCACGCAAGAGACATTCACTGAACAACTGTCGTGCGCCACGCGTGAAGCCTTGGGCTAGAAACACAAAGAATCCAGGGTTCAAAGTTCAGAGTCTGGTGAAGGAGGCAGGTAAATCTAGAGCAGTGTTCCACACACCGAGTGCAATGCCGGTGATGGACTGGAGTCCCCAACTCCTGGCCAGGGTCCCCAACTCAGCCGGAGGGCAGAGGCAGAACCTGCTTCCTGGAAGGCGTGCGACCCCAGCTGAGGTTTAAGGACCACTGAAAGGCATGCAGACAAAGTGGGGAGGGTGAAATCAGAAAGGGGATTCCAAGCTGAGGAACCCGGGGGCAATGGCCCAAAGGCTGCAGGGTTCCTTCGATGGGACCTGGTTCAAGGCTGGGAGCCGCAGGCCCGCGAATCAGTTTGCCCTGACGGCCCGGAGGGATCTCAGAAGGAGAGATGTGGTCGGATGGTGTTTGATCTTTTGTCAGAGATTAGATTGGGACAAGAATAGTGCAGAGAACTTCCTTAGGAGGCTGCCTGCTAATGTACCTGAGAGATGATAGAGGCCGTGTGATGGAGAGAAGGGCAGAAATGAAAGAGAATTAAAGGGTGAGAACTGACATGACGTCGTCATTGCATGATTTGGGGAGCGGGTCAGGGACAGGGAATTCGCACGAGTGACTCCAGATTTTTAGCTCGAGTACCGCTTTGCAAGGAGAGATTTATAGGAAAGGGGGTGACATGTCTGTTAGGGACGTGTTAAGATTCATGTGTCTGCATGGCATCGGGGTGGGCGGTGTTTGAGACAGCGGAAGCAGATCAGAAAATCGTCAATCAGTGGGCAGTGGCTGAAGCCTGGGAGTGAAGGAGTCCCCGGAGGAGGGAAAAGCCAGAGGGCGGCGGGGCTGAGGCTTGAGGCAGGGGTCCCCGCGTCCGGACGAGGGAAGAGAAGTCAGCAAGGGTCTTCGCGGGAGCGTCAGCCCTGGGAGGGGAACCCGGACGGAGCCCACGGAGCCCAAGGACGATGGACAGATGGCAGGGTCCACAGAACAGGGGCTCAGGGAGGCCAGGGACATGAGGATGGAGCAGGGTTTCTTGGAGGCGGAATCCAGAGAACCTGGTGGAGAAATTGGTGTGTGAGTTGGGGCGTAAGCTGCAGGGTTGCTCCGAGGGCGGACGGTGAAGCGGGGTGAGGAGGACGGGCCCCGGGGCGAAGTTTTGACGTTTGTGGGTTTTATTATTTGAAGATGAGGATGCCCGGAGCATGCGTACGTGGTCCACAAGACAAGCTGGGCGTGGCCTCGGCGGGGGCGTGGCCTCGGCGGGGCGTGGCCTCTGCCGGATGTGAGTCAGCAGGAATGCAGCCGGGATTCTCCGACGTGGAGGAGGTGAACTCCGAGGACGCCAGGCCTGCGACGCAGACGGAACAGGAACATTCTAACTCAGGTGAGTCTGACGGCACCTGAGCTGCTCCCGGGGAAGGAGAAATTCGGGGGCGGGCGGCAGAGTCTGGGCCTCGTCCACGCGTCTCCGGTATTTGATGTGGAGAGAGTGGTCCAAATTCATGAACAGGGAAGGGGTGAAATCTAAATTTTCTTGTGTAAAAATATCCTCCATCCCCCCCCTACCCTAACCAGTGCCCCGCAGTTGCTTCCCCGTGAGCGCGTGTGAGCAGCGTTCATGATTCAGGTGCGTACGCGGGTTCTGACTCAGCAGTTTTTTGGAGAAGTTTGCAATAAAGAAAGCGACTGGTGAAAGAGCTACAATTTAACCAGAAGCATTCATTAACCAGTCGTCTGCTGACAGGGCAGACTGTAGTAGTTTTCAGCTCTCATAATTAAACTAAATTAACTTGAGAATCCCTTGGCCTAACTTTGATTTGGCTCCTATGGGTCTCCTCCTCCCGAGGCAGACGGGGAACAGCGACTTAATAACGTGGCAGACTGAAAACTAATTTTCGTAATGGGCGTCAGAATCGCCCCTCGGAAGGGTGTCAGGTTTTCCCGAGCCAGCGCCGTTCGGGCTGTATGGCGCCATCGGAGCGGTTTTGGGAAGCGTAGCTCTCTCGTCTCTGGATTGAGGATTAGATGCCAATAGAACCAGGTGTATCTCAGTTTAGAGATTACCTAATAGGTGTCTGACCAGGTGAATGCATTTATAATTCTCTCCATTGATGGGAAATCTAACGGGGGGGAGGGTTTGGAGGGAAGGGTGGAGAAATAAAATGTACCCCTTATTCTCCTTTAATTTCTCCACCATTCTGGGGGGGATGGGAGGTATCTGACTTCAGGACTACGCCGAGGTTCCCTGGGATTCGTTTAGGTGGTTGGCTTGATGCACTTGAGGCGTAATTGCTCTGAGATAAAAGAAATATAAGCAGTTCATTTATAGTTCAGTTTCCGTCTCATCACCTGCAATGCAAGCCTGAAACATTACTTTGTTAGAGAAAATGTCAGTTACTTGTCAGGGATCCGATGAAACACCCATTTTACAGTTTATATTTTAACTCGGTTCTGACACTGTCTACCGGGAATCAGAGTCAGAGCCGCAAGTTAAGGGCTCAGTCCCACAAGGCTGCACCCCCCCGCCCCCACCTGGCCCCTGCTCGGGTGCAGGTGCCGAGGACTGGGGGTGTCTTGGACACCGGGTCGGGGTGCGGGTCGGCACTGCAGGTACCGCTGCGGGTCGGGGCAGCATGAACGCTAGTCCTCCGTGCAGGCGTGCCTGGACTCCCGGTTCCCTTTCCGCGTGCCCCACTTCCTCACCGCGTAAGAGCAAGGAGTCTGTGTTCGTAGCTCTCAGGTTCAGGGAAGACAGAGGAGAGCAGAGACACACGTCAGGTTGGAGAGAAGGGGCTCAGGGGCCCCGGGCTCTGGGGCCAGTGCTGTACGGAGCTGTGTCCTGCCGGGTGCCCATGTGCATTGGACCCTGCAGGCCTCTCTCCCAGCCTTGCAACACGTCTGCTAGGCTGGGGATGAAACCGGGCAACGGAGGTCAGAGTTGGGACCGGGGCCCAGGTTTGAATTCATCTGGAAAAGCCCTGCCGCTGGGGCTCGCACGGCCAAGGTGAAGTTCAGGCCCGCGTGCACCTCGAGCGGGAGGCCGGTAGCCCCGCGATGAGCTCCATGTGGTCACAGCCGATTCCTGCTGCTGTGTGGACGCCACACAGACGGACAGGTGTCGGGGGCCCTGCCTGAGCCACGGGGTCAAGTCCGCGGTCCTGACGGGCCAGCGGTAGAGACACAGGAGGGGAGGTTCGAGAGGCCTCCGTGGTGACTGGAGGATGCACCCTCTATCTCAGCTGATGCCTTTTGGCTCCAGCACGTGTGGAAATCCCGACGCTGCCGTGTGACGGGATAACTACCGGCTTCCTTCTGCAAGGCCTCACCTAGTTTCCACACAGACAATTGGAACGGGGCATCGGATCCATAACAGCCCGCCCTCAGTCGTGGGCGTGGAGGCCGGGGAGGGGCTGGTGCTACCTGACGCGGTTCTGCGCCTTCGCTCTTAACGGGAGGGGTTGGGTCTGTGCAGCAGTTCTGCAGAGATGACCAAGTTGGCAGGCTCGCGTGGAGATCTCCATGAACGAGGACAGGCGCTGATTTTTGAACCGCGGGATCGAGCCTACGGCGGGCCGCGCTCTGCTGTGTGGTGTCGACATTCAGGAAGAACGCGCAGATGGGCTGTCGGGGGTGCGTGGGCACCACACGGATGTAGCTGCTTGCCTGGGGCCGCCGTCCTGTCGCACGGGCCCGGCCCACCAGGCGCCGCGGGCGCTTCGCACAGCAGGTGCGGGGCAGAGGCAGGCGAGCGAGCCCGGGCAAAGGAAGACAGGGTGGGCCCGGAGCAGGGGGAGGAGGTGGGGGGGGGTGGTGCCCTTGGCACGCCTGCTGCAGCCCGGAGAGCACGGGGGCCTGCTGGGAACGGCTTGGAAGCTGCCGCCTCTGTGGGTGGCTCCGGCCGGAGCCCAGGACGTGCTGAGAGCCGCTGCGCAAAGGCAGCAGATGATGGTGAGGCTGTGCAAGCCCTCAGGAGGGGCAGCCAGGTGCAACTGGGGGCGCTGGTGCTCCCGGGGGCCAGCGTGGGCACCCTGAAGCAGGAAAGCCGGTCCTGGGGTTGAACAGGGATGCCCTTCGGGGGCGTGGCGGTTTGGTCGCCCCAGAGAGGCCCCGAGGGCAGACGGGCGGGCGCGCGAGGGGTCCCGCAAGTGCGGGGCTGCACCTGGTGGAGGCCCGGGGGCCAGCGGGACGGCAGGCGAGGTGGCGCAGCGCCTGGAGGGCTCCCGCAGCCCCGGTCCAGCTCAGAGAACGGGCCTTGGCGGGAGGTCTGTTCTGCCTTCGCACTTGGGGCCGACTCGGGAGGAATCGGGCGCGTAACCTCACTCGCCTTCCTGCAGACGTTGTCCTGTGCAGGCGTCCTGAGCATCTCTTCCCTCTCACCATCCTTTGGGCGGCGGGGAGGTGAACGTGGCGGCTTCAGGGCAGAGTCCGAAACCACCACCTGTGCCTTTGATGAAGCCGTGGGTCCCGTCAGAAGAATGCTTTAAAATGCGCAAAATAAAATACGTATGAGTTCACAGGAAGCAAATTGTACTGACATACAAGTTCGTCATTAAGATGTGAGAACCAAGGTGATGCATACAGTGTATCTGTAAGAGATGCTTCTAGTCAGTGATCGTATAACAAGACCTGCAGCCCGGGAAGCAGTCACCGCAACTCCCAGTACCAACGAGCGTCAGGAGTTCAGTTCCAGGTTATCGCGTGGGTGTGAACCAGTGACGGGAAGGGGCCGTGATTTCCAGCTCGGACGCGGACGTGGGCCCTGCTGGTGCCACTGCGTTTCCTCACTGTCTGCCCCCCAAACCGAGGGGCCTTTGGAATCTCCGTGGAGGTCAGTGAACGTGAAGAGGGGTTTCCCCCATCTGTGTCCTCCGGGTCACCTGGGAAAAAGACACCAAAAGCTTCGTTGGGGGGACACCTGTGACAGGGAGAGGAGACAGGTGGGGCTGTGAGGTCTGCTTGCCGAAGGGGGGCCTGTGAGAGGCTCCCGCGCTGGGCCGTAGGTTCCAGAACCCTCTGTGCCCGCCCACTGGCCAGGAGCAGAGCCAGGAGAGGTGCCGCGGGGTGGCCCAGGCTGCCGGCGGGAGGGCTGCGCCGTACAGCCCTCACCCTGGGCCGGGCTCAGAGCTCCTGGCTCTGGGAAAGGCCGAAGTCACTCCCGGAGGCACCTGACGACTGTGACCCCGAGCCTGGGGCTGCCTGGCGGCAGGAGGGAAAGGGCCATGGGCGGGCCACACGGGGGCCGCAGAGTCCCTGGGGGGCCGTCTCCCGGGCCCCACGTGCTCCTCCTCATCTTCCGTTATCAAACCCCTCCCTGTTCCACGTTTGTTCTTTGCGGGTGGGTTGTCCTCTTGGGCTCCCCGTTGGAAGGTGGTGTGGACACTTTGCTGAGATGTCAACAGCAGATTTAGGGCCGACTGTCCCGCAGGTTTTCAAATTTTAACATGAAATGAAAACACAAGTTTGGGATCTTGGATGGAAGAGCTTTGGCCACCGTCAGTCTCAGTTCAGGCTGCGGTGATGCAACAGCGCAGATAGGGGCTTAGCAACGACAGGCGTGTCCTGCTCCCAGCTCTGGAGGCCGGAGCCTGAGATAAGGACGCCCGCCCGGTCCGTGAGGACCCTCTTCTGGGGCTCAGGGTCCCCGTCCTTCCCTCACATGGACAAGGGGTGAGTGAGGGTCTCTCTGGGTGTCTTTGGTAAGGACACTGATCCCACTGTGAGGCTCCATCCTCCCCAAGGCCCCCCTCCCATCAGCGGCACCTCTGGGGGTTAGGACTTCAGCATCTGAGTTCGGGGGGGACACAGCACTGAGACCACAGGAGCCTTCATGGGAAACCACGCACTAAATTAGGGAATCAGCGTGTCCCTGGGAGCAGTTCTTGGTGTGAACTGCTGGCCGACCACTTCTCTGTGGCGTGTACACGGCTGACCTGCTATATCCCCACGAGGGCAGAGGTGTGGGGTGGCAGGAGGGGGCTCTTGTTACCCACCTGGGTCCTTGGACTCTTTCATCAATAGAAATTGATAAGAGGCCAGATGAGGAATTCAGGCAAGGCTTTACTGGGGCTCCTGCTGCAGCAGGGGGCAGCGAGACCACGTAGCAGGTGCCCTTGCTGCTCCCCGAGGGGGTGCAGGCTGGTCCCTTAAATGGCGTGAGGGTGCGGCTGGAGGGCTGGCTTAGGCGGTCTGCCCACCCCCTGGTGGTGCCGTGGGCAGGGATCGTGCGCAGGACCCTGCTTTTGCCCCCAGCACCTCGGAAGTGGCAGTTGGGTTTTGGCCTTTTTGTGTCTTATTGTTCATGCAGTTATTTTTAGTCCCTCATGTTGGTCCAGGTGCAAGCACTGCAGCAGAGGGTCCCTGGTCCCAGGTCCCAGCCTGGCTCACAGTCAGCGTCTGCAGTCTTGCTTTGTACCTGGAAATGTCCCCTTCACAGCTCTTCACTTCTCTTCTCTTCACATGGAGCGGGTAGAGAGGATTAATGCTTCTAGAGATGAAGAGTAGTTTAAGCAGTTTCCATTGCTGGATGAAAAAAAAAAACCCCAAACTCTGAAGATTTGGATGTATCACAAAACATTTTTCCAGCCAATTTTTGTTGTTATCTATTATGGTTGCAGGATTTTTTTGGAAGCATATTTTTACTGGCTTTTGTTTTAAGAATGTTGGGGGCAAATATGTCTTGTTGCAGCAGAAAAGAATTGTTCAAAATGAGGCTTTCCTTTGCCACCAATTCCAAGCCTCAGTTCCATATCATGCAGACCAGGGGCAGAACAGGAGGGCCTGGGTTAGCACCAGGATGACCTGGGGCAGCAGGGGAGAGTCAGGAGGAACTGTCCAGATAGTTATTTCATGGCAACTGGTAGGCATGTAAATATTTTATGCCCTGATTTGCCGATTTCACGGGTGTTATATCTCAGTGAGCCATGGCTTTTTTTTTTTTTCCAGTGTCATGTTCTGGTGCCCAGAAACAATGATGTTTTAATTTGTAAATATGTAATGGCCAATCATTTTTCAAAATGTGGTACCTGGTTAAATGATAATTGGCCCGGTTTCTTGGCAATGCTGGTGCATATTCAGGAATTCTGGGAGGTGAGAATATCCAACCAATGTATAAATTGTTCTCAGAAGCAATGAAAGTTTTATGAATACCCAGTTGAACAGTTAATAAAGTGAGTTGATATAATGTTTTATAGACATCTAATAAAATTTTTATTAATTTAGATTTTGCAAATTTTGAAGGATGGAAATGAAGATATGATTTCTCTAGTTAATCAAAAAATTCAGCAGGTTTTATGTTCATGGTAGAGATGAAACGAGTGTTTAAGGTTTTATTTAGCTAATTTTACACGTATTTATATCATGACTTGTTCCAGGTTTTCGCTAAAAGAACAAAACATCAGAGAAAGAGACAATGTCAGTCCAAGGGGCAGAGAAGGCAGGGCTGGAGGGTGTGGGGAGGTGGGGAGGGGCTTCCCCACAGGGAGGCCAGGGGGTCCACACGTCCAGGGCCCTGGGCAGCTGGCTGTGACTTCCCGGTGCTCAACACAGGTGATAGGTGGTCACTCTCAGGACTCACGTCTATCTTGTGAATTTTCTGTATGATTAGATGATTATCTAATTCTCTTTTTTATTTATATGAGCAACATTGCATCTGTATGTGTAAATATATGAATGTGAGTAACATCCCACTGTTATATGATTGACAAAATAACAATCGTTCTGTGAAAGCACAGTCCCGATGTTGGAAGGAAAAGTACGTCATTCCTGGCAGAGAGGACGTTGTGCTTCTTGTGGAATATGTGGTTCTTACCCCCAAGTCTTTGAAAGAGCGACGCACGGGCTCCTTGTTTCCTACACCCTGTTTCTGGGGGCCGAAGGCAGGGGTGCCACCTGACAACCCGAGGGGTTGCCCAGTCAGTTCCGGTTGGGGAGGGTTTGTTTCAGGGAGCAGCTTAGAGCCGGGTGATTCCTGCCGTCTGTGTCCTGGAGTAGTTGGGAACTGTCGTCAGTGGGTATTTTCTCCAGATGGTGATGGAATGAAATGGTCTATGTAACGATGCTCAGGCCACAAATGCTGTCGTTTGTCTGTTTCTGCTTGAATGTGTGTTGTTTAGGAAGGTGGAATACACAGTGATATAAATCTTGTATATATCATTAGGATACTGTGTCTGAACTAAATTAAACAATGTATTCCATTTTTAGCTTCTCAGCTTAAATGGAGTAATCATGAAATCAAAGTATCCAATGCATGAGAAGTGGATTCAGAAATTGTGCACATTTTCCACTATCTTTATAGCACTCCACATTTCATTTTCTGAAGAAGCTGAATTTATTTAAGATATGCTTTTAAAGTTTTTAATATTTACATGTGAATATTAGAAAATATCTTATTTTATTCGAAAGCAGAATTTCTTAAATATAACTGTCGACATCTAGTTGGAAGCGTGACGATTGTAAGCACATATTTCAGGAAATCTTGCACTTTTGAGACAATCATTTTCTCAGGTTGTACGTGTTATATTGGAATTATAAGTATGTCTAAATTAAAATATAAATCTCCAGCACAGGAACTATCTCTTCATTGTATCTCATATAAGTGTGCACCTTGTCGATACTCAATTAACTAATAATGATAATAATAATGTAGCAATATTCAACTTCCATTTGGTCACACATTCTGCTTATACAGGAATTGTAAAAGCATATCATTTCTTAGATTATGTGTTGTGTGCTGGATAAAATGTGTCATAATCATGAAATTAGAGTTAATGGCAGGAAGGGGACCTCTTTGATCAGCTCTTCCAAACCCCTATATACACCTCTTAAATGCACCTCATTATGAATTCATTTTAAGCTTCATTGAGTCCCAGAAATTAATTTGACATAAATTTCATGGTAAGACTCTGGAAACTTTAATTTCAAAGGTAATGTTAAAGTAGAATTTTGTTTCTACTGGAAACACATACTCTGGGCAGATGATGAAATACAGGCTGATATACCAGCAGTGAATGTTTTTCCGAAATGGCTCTGATTTAGTAAACACTTTGTTTTGCATTTACCTCTCATTTCATCTCCAAAACTCCAAGCACTTTCCGACACAGGGTCTCTTGGTCCCGAGGCCAGTCCTGCCTGCCTGCAGGGTCGTCAGACAGAAGGTCACCGGCTGTGGGACTGGGGTGGGAAGGGGGCTTGGCCTCCCTGCTTGTGGTCCTGGGGTCTTTCTGCAAACGGTCCTGGTTCACTGTGGAGGTAAGGGCAGATTTCCCCTCATCTTTCCCATTTGTGCTTCACACACCCTTTTAGTTTGAGGACTTGTATCCCGACTCTGGGCTGTCTTGGTCATTCTCTCTCCCCTCCGCCCCCTGGGGCTGGGCCCCTCGGATGCCTCTGCTGGGAGGTGCATGGCCGGGTCCCCTGGGACGCCCCTTGGTCCCCACTGGCTCTTCCGCCCCTTCAGTGAGCTCTTTACTTTGACAGGGATGTGACGCCTGCCCTCTCTGGGGTCACGATCTTGATCTTTACTCTTTCTCATCCTCCTAACATCTCCCTTGGTTCTTTGAAGGGAACGATTGTGCTTCTTCTAAGTTCTTCTTGCCGGTTTCATTCCTTCTACTTCTCATGTATTTCTCCTTTTTGTTATTTACTGTCTGTCTTCCTTAGTCCTGGAGCACCTCCGACGTCTTGTGAACTCACCTTCTGGTCGCTTGGGAGTGGACGCGCTCTGGGTGGGAAACAAGGCAGACCTCCTCCCGGTGACTTGAGGTGAGGGGATCCCAGGGTGGGGCGGCACCAGGCCTTCCTAGACCCTCTGCCCACACGCTCCTACCCAGGGACAGTCACTCTCTGATGTGACTGCCCAGTGCATGTGGCAGGAGGGGGTCCTTGGGGAGGGGTGCTCCTGCCCCCGCCCCGAGCCGTGCCCACCGCAGCCCAGCGTCCCGGTCACCAACGGTCCGGGCTGGTGTCGGGGAAGGAAGGGCTGGGTGGAGGCCGCCTCCGGGCTGCTCCAGGGTTGCCGGTCCCGCCCTGTCCTGCTCCAAGCCACCATCCTCGCGGGGCTTCCTGTCGCCTGGCGCCATCACGGATTTGCACTACCTACTGCGTCTCATTGCCCCCTGCGCCCCCGTTGTGTGTCTGGGTGGAGCGAGGGGTGGCCGGCAGCCCGTCGTGGGTGCAGGTGGCCCTCCCGTCCAGATGCTCCACGGGTTCTCCGACGTGAGGGGTGGTGCTTCAGTACGCTCACTCGATCCGTCAAGCACCTGCACGTCATGAAGCCTCGCGGGGCGGGCGTGGAGGGTTAAAAGAAGGAGTGAGAACGCGAGGTGGCGCTGACACGGCTGGGGCCCGCGGGAGCCAGCTGGACGCCTGGGCCGTCCTTCCAGCAGTTGTCCGACCTCGGATGCAGCTGCCACGCCTGTGCCTGGGGCCCTGATGACACCACCCGCCTTCTCCTGTGGTCTCTGGTGAGCAGAGCCGTAGAAACGATGGGTTTTTTTTAAAGGGGCAAGCACAGAGCTGCTATTTTTGCTGCCCTCTAGATTCTCCCATGAGTTCTGGGATGTTCTGCAGGAAGGTGAATGGCTGATAGGCGCTTCTAAGAGGGAAAGAGCTCCGTGGAGGATTCCAGGGGGACAAGGGTAGGTGAGACGCTGCAAAGGAGGGCTTCATCCAGGGCCTCGCATGTGAACCTAAAGGTTTCAGACTTCCTAGTTGTAAAGCTATAAAGATACACAGATAAATACTGCAATCTAAAGATAACACTGCTAACATTTTGATGTGTTTCTTTTTGGACTTTTTACCCTATGCATTCAACATTCACACTTTAAAAAAATAGGGTTATGACATATAATACTATTTGTTTGTTTCCTTAAAATTTTTTTTAACCAAAGACATCTTTTTGTTTCAGTACATGCAAATTTTTAATATGACCCCCAACTAAATCCAACTGCATAGTTATCTACTCATATGTTTTTAAACCGATTTAAAATCCAGTGTAAGGATGTGGGCACGCAAAGAGCTGGTGTGAAACATCACCGTCTCAGAAGCCTGTCCATCCAGGGGGTTGTAGCTTCAGCTGGATTTCCTGACGAGTAACTTCTGCTGAAGTGGAAAAGATTCAAATTCCTGGAAAGCAGTCTAACAATGATTAAAAAAAAAAAAAAAAACTTTAAAAACCGGATTTATTATGTATGTTCTAGATCTGTTTTCATATGTGTGTTACATTATATCTGAGACATCAATACAATTTCAGCTTTATCACATGCAGCTGAGTGATGTTGAGACTATGAAATGTTTGTGCATGTTACCAAAATATATTTCTTGTACTGTTTAGTATGGAAACTATCTTTTAAACTCAGTGTCATATCATAAAACCCAGTAGTCTGTGGAGAAGATTCAAAATTGTCGCAGGAATTAAGGGAAATTTAAATTAAAAAAATGATTAGAATTTGTATTTGTTTTGGAATTCCATGTTATCTGGATGTCTAATTGTAGACCAACTACAGATATACTCATCAAATATTTTATTACCATCTCAGATAGAAGCACCTTGAAAGCACACATCAGGTACAAAAAACGAAGAGATGGGAAAAAAAATCTCTCCTTTAAATAGGATACCCTCCCAGATCCACTATGTTGTATCCTTAAGCGCAATTTTCCACCCTTGGTACATAAGCGTGGGGTACCCTGAAGCTGCAGGAGCAGAGCCAGTAACAATGGGAAAGGACTGTAGGTCATTGGCTCCGTCCCTCAGGCTCACGTGCTGGATTCTTCCAGAGCCTATTTTTAGGGTTTTATTTGGCCCACTTTGAAAACTCCTGCAGATGATGAGGCTTCTTTCTTTTCCTGCCAAAGACAATTAAACAGACTACTAGTCTTTCTCAAGGAAAAGTTTCTGATATTTGGTGCCGACTTTGGGGTTCCATTTCATCCTAGCCATACTATTAAACTTCTGGTGACAGCCTCTGAGCCTTTTTATTTGGTTGGGGTTTTTGCTTTAGAGATTCATTGATACTGTGATAATACAACTTTTCTAGTTGTTACTTACTAAGCCATTCCTGTTTCTCTCTCAAGCTTTTTTTAAACCAAATTGACATCAGTATGTCAAACCTGCTGAAGTTTAGTTTTCCTTCCTTTGATTTGTTCCCAAACTGAACGATGACATCCAGATGTCGGTGAGACAGGGTGCAACAGACAGGACATCCCTCCCCTCCTCACGGCGGCTGACGCCGAGCGACGTCTGGGCTGCACAGCCTCCCAACGCCCGTGTTCCCTTAGCAGCATTTGCCCCGTTTTCTTAGCTGTATTCGTTCCGTTTTTATATTTTTTTTTATTTTTAAAATTTATTTATTCATTTTTGGCTGAGTTGGGTCTTCGTTGCTGCGCACGGGCTTTCTCTGGTTGTGGCGAGCAGGGGCTACTCTTCGTTGCGGTGCGCAGGCTTCTCATTGCAGTGGCTTCTCTTGTTGCGGAGCACGGGCTCTAGGCATGTGGGCTTCAGTAGTTGTGGCTCGTGGGCTCTAGAGCGCAGGCTCAGTAGTTGTGGCGCACGGGCTTAGTTGCTCTGCGGCATATGGGATCTTCCTGGACCAGGGCTCGAACCCGTGTCCCCTGCATTGGCAGGCGGATTCTTAACCACTGCGCCACCAGGGAAGCCCCCGTTTTTATACTTTAAATCGTGTCTGCCCAGTGTATTGGTTCGCACTATGCTTTCCCGACTTCTGGCTAAACCTTCCGAGTCTGTTTTATGTCTCACTCATGTGCGTCATCCTGAAATTTCACGGCGTGTGCTGTTCATCCCCACGCTTGCCCTTTCTTTCCAGAACACACAGCTCACAGTGACATGGGTGAGCCTGCCCCCAGCTTGGGACGTGGGTCAGTGAAGGGGTTTGTTCTGAGTTTGCTGTGTGTTGTCCTCACCCTTAGGAGCCCTTCTCATGTCCCTTTATTTTTCCCAGGGTTTAAATTGTAGAGTCTCGAGAATTTAAAAGGATCCTTTAAATTTTTACCTCCCCGTTTGTAAGTGCAGAGCGTGATGTGAAATGGTATTTCAGTGGACAGGACACTCTGGGGTCCCCCACTGGGCTACTGGAGCCAAGATCCCTCATGACTCTTAGTCCCTTTCGCAGGCCACAGCTGATTCTTACTGAGCCGTTGGGAATGACGTTGGGGCATCTGGGAAGGCTCTCGAAGGGTCCTTCTGTGCGTTTCCTTCCAGCTCAGTCCTGGGGCTGAGTTTGTGGCTTCTGGTTTGAGTTTGAATTTGCTGCTGAGAACCTCAGAAGATTTCTTATCTCTTTGTTCATTCCTTCTTATACCATATTATATATTTGCAAGTTTAGGAACCAAGTATAGGATTCTCAAGCTCTGGTTACCCTCTGGCCTTGAACTTCCCTCTGGCACAGATGCAGACCTGGTGTTTGGACCTGTATTTAAATCTCATAAGCTATCGTGGGAATTCAGCATCTGATAGATACAGGAGGGCAACAAGTTACTGCCATTTTGGAGAAGTTTCTCTTTATTGCTCTCTCTCTCTCAAAAACAAACAAGAGAAATGAAGAAGAAAAAGAAGAAGAGGAAGGACACACCCTCACACGCACGCACGGCAGCCCTCACAGCCCAGCGGTGCCCGCGGTCGGCTCCTCCAGGGCTGTCGCTCCCAGGGGCCGTGTCCGCCCTGCTGGGGCTCAGGTCGTGGGGCGTGGTAGGCTGCAGGTCCTGGGATAATGCGGCGTTTGGGTTTGAAGTGGCCCAGTTTCTTGGGTGCGTTAGGCCCCAGGTGCCCTATGCCAGATGCCCACCGTGCTTACCCTCCTGTGGGAGCCGTAGCTCTACCTGCTCCCTCCCTCAGGGGTGGTTGGGTTTGACAGCCGCACACGGACATTATCTTATGCATCAGTGATGGTCATCCACATCGATTGTTGCCCAGTTGGTCCAGGATGGATGCCCCCTGGCACTCGAGGCCGTGTGCCTGTCCACGGTCACTCACTAGCCAGGCTGGAGCCTGTGAACACAGGCAGTCTGAGTTTGGAGCTGCTCTCTGACCACCACACCTGGATGTGCCCACCTCTAATGGCAGAGCAGTGGGGCAACAGGCACGGGGACCAGGGAGACCCTGGGCGAGAGTCGCTTTACGTGGGCGTGAGATGCACTTGCCAGGTGAGTCAGGAGCCGGAGAAGCAGGTGTGCCTTGGAGTCATTTGGAGTCATCTTGAGCCTCGGAAAGGTTTTGAGCGGGGAGGGTGATGGGATATTCGTGTTCTAGAATAGCCCATATGGCTGGAAGGTAGATCAGAGGGCAAGAATGGTGGGGAAAGGGCAGCTTCAGACCGAGGCAGCTGTCCAGGTGACGGCGCTCAGTCGGGGAGAGCGTGCAGGTGGAGGCTATCCTGGGAGAGAACGGAGGGGTGAGGCTGATTGGAGGTGGAACCCAGAGGAAGGCCGGAAGCCAGGATGCCCGTCAGGGTCCTGGATTGGGCACCGGGGTGGAACAAAGCAGGCAGGACCCAGTATTTGCTGCAAGGGTCCTTTCTCAGCCGGATCTCACAGGGCGCCAGACCCTCCGTGAGCAGACGAGAGAGTTTTCCGAGAGCCGACACCGCGGCCTGTCCCAGCTCTGCCCACGTGGTGTGTGTGCTTGCTGACCCGTCCGCGCCCTCTGACGCTTCCCTCCGCTCTTCGCCCACAGGGGACTCAGCACACTTGCTCTTTGGGTTGACGTCACTCATCCTCACTAGAAGGTACGTTTCCCGAGACCGGAGACTGCGTCTGTCTGTCTTATGTTCTTGTGCCTAACACAGAGCCCTCAGGAGGTGCCGGGTGACTGGCTTCCTGATCTAACGGTAAAGGAATTGGGAACATAGTTCTAAGACCTGAAATCACCTGCTTCCTAGAGTTGGAAAGTGATGAAATGTACCTGGCCAGGTGCGTAGGTGCTGGAAGAGGTGTGTATACCTAACGGATCATGGAAATCAAGGGCTGGGGGCGGGGAATACCTGGGTTCTCTACAGTGGACCCGGCCCTGGGGAATGCAAACCCATGCTGCAGAAAGTCAAGAACAAACTATAGAGGACTGTTGAGCAGGGAATAAAAGTGAATGATGGAATTGATGGCTCAGCCCTCACTGCCTGGCGTCCGAGGAGCCTCAGGGTTCTGCTGGAAGCAGGGCTTTTGTGTAACACTTCACTGCAGGCTTAATTGCGGTGATATTTCGCTGCCAAGGAGAGTAATTTGCAGCACGAATACGGCATTAGATTTGCAATCCTCTACACTGTAAAACCCCCGTGTAAAAGTGAACATTTGGTACTGGTATGAACAGAATTGTCATTTCCTGCTCAACTTTCAAAGAAATGGAAGTTGTGTCTATATTACTGTTTATAAAAGTTTGAGTGATTCCCTTGTTACATAATTAGCCTCATTTCTCTGCTGTGTGTTTGAGTCCAGAACAGCTGCACCCCAGACAGAGCACGGGTGATGCGTCCCTGGGAGGGGGGACGTGCGTGCCGGTGAGACAGACAAAACTGTTCAGGGCAGACAGTTACTACAACTCAATATTGTTCGTTGTAGTAAAAAAAAAAAAGTGTTTTCTTGTTATTGAAAAAAATTCTGGGCAAACTCTGAATACCTAAAGAGGTTGATGATATTTGGCACGTTAGAGAAAGTTATATTTATGAAGATGGGTTAGTTTTTAAATGGCAACTAGCATTACCTAATATAATGAGTAAAAAAAACCAAACAAACTTTTAAAGAAGAAACCAGGAGAGGGAATTCCCTGGTGGTCCACTGGTTAGGACTCTGTGCTTCCACTGCAGGTTTGATCCCTGGTTGGGGAACTAAGATCCTGTAAGCCATGCGGCATGGCCAAAAAAAAAAAAAAAAAAAAAAAAAAAAAAAAAAAAGGAGAGTAGCTGGAACCTCAAATTGCATTGCTGCTGACATCAGTGATGTAAGAAATGCAGAAATGCCCGAATTCCAGGGCATCTGCCTGTGAACAGAGACCCCAGACAGAGACACCAGGCTTGACCGTGTCCTGAGGTCTCCACCAGCCCTGAGATGGGTATCGTCGTCACCACCATCCTCACCACAGATGCCACCGGGTGCCGCCTCATGTGTTCTGTTCTTTGCCAGTATTGTCTCATTTCATATACTCCCAGTGTTTAAAAATGTGTAATTTATTGGAAATGAATGGTTTCTCATGAACTGTTTCCTATGTTGAGCATGAAAAAAATCACTCCATTGCTTTTTGAAGCTTAGAAAGGAGACTTTTGGTTGCTCTGTTCAGTTTGTGATGAAAGTGGCAGAGCCCTGCTTGTTTGGTCTGAAACGGGGGCACAGATCCTGAGGTTCTGAGCTGTCTGTGTGCAGAGAACCTAACCGTTACAGCAGAGACGCTGGCCTTGAAAAACATTATTCAGTTAAAGGCTTTATTCTCGTGGACTTTAGCTATTAACACCACCTCTCTTTCCTAACTATCAGATGATAGTCTATGTATCTGAAAACGATTCCATGTTATATCTTGCTCCTGAGAACAATGGCCATGATGTGAATTTAATAAATATGAGAGCGGCAGTTTCTAAATTCTGGTGGCTTCCTAGATCCCGTTCCCCACCACCTCCCACCACGGCTGTTCACTGAAATGTAAAGGGGGGACACTTGTGCACCTGTGTTTTATGGAAGAAACTTGACAAACCAAAGAAGAAATGAAAAGTCTATGCAGAATTGATGTTTATGGGACTTCATGATAGATTTTGCTCTCATATTCCTAGACTATTCTGTTTGGTTTGTGTACCTCACACCACCTCTGGGTAATGTCTTTGCTGCTGAGAGCCATATCAGTCTTAATTCATGCGTGGAAAGCACTGCATACTTTTGGCTTTTACATTCTAACTTTATTTTATTTACATTGTACACTTTTATGCAGTACGCGAACTTTCCAGTCAGTTTGTCCTTTAGAGGAAGTAAGACTTAGAGTCCTTGCTGCTGCTGGCTCTGTGATGCCGCAGGTGCAACGCAGGCTGGGCGTCAGGATGGGTGGTGGAAGGTTCTAAATGTTCTCCTTTATCCATTGCAGCTTCTGCAAGGCGACGGCCTTTCTCTTGGTGGAAATGGGCTCCGTTGGAGAGTTAGTGTGGACCCTGATCCATCCTCTTGAGGCGCCAGCTCTCGCTGTAACTTTAATGGTGTCAGTGGAATCTAGGCACTGCACAAGCTGGAATTTTTTTTAAGTTCCATATTGAACTATGTTTTCATTGAATACAATTACAAAAGAACATAATATCTCAAAATTTTGAGTCACAATCTTAGGCTTATTACTGTCAAAAAGCAATTATAAGCTATTTTTATGCTGAGCTCAAACATAAAATTAAAGACTCAGAAATGAAAGAGAAACATTTTTAACCATACTACCCAGTGCCCACAGCAACATCTATCAGCCAAATGTGGAGCGCAGAAAATATGCATATTCTGCAACCCGCAGAAAGCGTTCACAGAGAGGCTGGAAGAGTAATTTAGGCCAGCTGCCTGTAGTAACTTTATTTCTATGCTTGCTGATATATTAGGGTACAAAAGAGCAGGGGAAAGACTCTATGAAACGTTTGAAATCCTGAAATAAACCAGCTTCTTTAGAGTGAGGTTTTCAGAACCAGAGAGGTGACCGCTTGATAGCCAGTCTAAGCGACGTGAGTAGACGGACAGCAGCTCCTGTGAGGCTGGCGTCTGTGGCGCTGAGTCCTCGGATGTGAGCGGAGGGGCATTTGGGCATCAGGGAAAGAGAGCCTGATTTGGGAGAGTGCTGAGAAGCCTCAACGCCTGCAGCTGTCCTTGCGCAGGTGCTGCCCCGACGGTCAGCATCCTGAATGGTCAGCATCCTGGATGGTCGGCCAGCCCGATGGTCACTCGTCCTGGGTGGTCAGCCAGCAGGGACTGTTGTGAGGCTGCTCCCTGCGGAGCGGGTGCCCCCCTTTCCGGGTGGTTGGGGGGTTAGAGAAGCCGACGGACAAGCGGATCAGAGGACGGGGCAGTTTGGTGCCAGCGTCTGGGTTGTGACCGTTTCGGTGGCTCTTATTTTAGTGCTGCCTCTGCTGAGCTCTGAATTCCCGAGGGTCCGCTGACTTTGCCTCTCACACCAGGGCCTCCCATGCCTCTGGACCGACGTTTCCCGAGGGTCCGCCGACTTTGCCTCTCACACCAGGGCCTCCCATGCCTCTGGACCGACGTTGCTGGTTGACCCTTGTGTCGGGGCGGCCGTGTCTCCCAGCACTGCCCTTGGTGCCGTGTATCCTCTCCCCACGTCCTGTGACTCCTTTCCACGTCGCCTCTGCTCCAGGCATCGAATTGCTGCCAGTGTAGATGGAGGGAGGGTGAGGACCAGAGCTTCCTGCCAGCTGCACGGAGACGGGCAGCCCGTCAGGCCACACGGGACCAGGAGCGTGGCCTCCCCTCCACTCGCCCGCCATCCCCCGGGGTAGAAGCGGTGGCTCTGGGGTCCTTTCTAGAAGTCGTTCTCTCCCAGGGAAAGACGGAACCATCGCGTGTGCTGTCCCTCACCTGGGTGCTCGAGGCTGCCCTTTTATTCTTCCCGTCCCTGGTTACAGAGAAGCAGCCTGTGGACTTGACCCAGCAGCATCACACCCACAATGATGGCCGAGCTGGGACTCAGACCCGCGTCCATGAGGCCAAGGCCTCTACCTCTTCTCGCTCCTGTCCCTCCGGTGGTGAGGAGCCTGGACCGAGCCCCCTCGGGCTGCAGGCCAAGGAGCCAGCCGGGCACCCCCTTGGGCGCGGGGCTTGAGCCTCTGCTTGGCTCTCTGTTCCCGCCTGGGGGTGGCCGCCCGGGGGAGGTCAGACCACCGTTTGTAGAAGATGATGGTGGATCTATTGCTTTGAAACCTCACGTTGCTAATTGTATCCTTCTCTGTATGGACCAAAGGTGCATGAGCTAAAGTGAGTTCTCCAAATGTGTGGGGTGGCTGATCGCAGATGGTTGGCACGTGTGACAGAGGAGAGGGGGGGCCGGGGGGAGACTTGCCTCCTGAGTTTTAGAGCCCGTACAGCCCACTGACCTGAGTGCTGTTGGGAAGTGGCTGGAACCCTAATGGACGCACAGCTGCAGAACCTTCTTGTTTGTCTTAGTGAGGCCTGACGGCTGGGGGTCTGGGCCAGCTCGCTGCGCTTCGAGTGTGTCACGGGTGCCTTTTGGTTTTCCAGCGGGGATTCGGTTTTTCAGAGCTCTGGGCTCACTTGGGGTCAGGCCAGAGCCCGGGAATCATGGAAGGAGAGAGAGAAAGCCTGGGTTTGGGATGGCCCAGGGCGCCTGTCCTGGGAACCTGTGTTGGTGGCAGCAAAGCCGACGGCCGACATTGGCCACGATCCTGAGTCCAAGTTATTTCAGAAGCTCGTGGGCAGGTCCTTCTGTCCCATCTCCAGAGGTGCTGGCGCGTTTCCTCCACGAGTGCAGGGAACTCCCAGCCCTGAGAGGCCCGGTCTGCTGTCTGCCGGGGAGGGGCTGCCGCCAGAAACCCCCCGAGGAGCTCTTTCAGGAAAATATTCCTGCCTGGAAGGTCCTGAGAGGCCAGCACCAACTTCTGGCCAAGGATGGGGCCATGGAAACAAACCCACGAACCGTCAGGCCCCGTAGATCGTGTGTACCTGCTTAAATGATGTGGCCAGAGAGGATAGACGGGGGGAGGGGACAGAGGACGTCCTGACCGCTCGCTGCCCCCCACCCCGGACAGTGCGTATGCTGGGCACAGCGGGTGCACGTGGAGGCCGCGGCCACGCAGGCTTGCGGCGCGTGTGGTGGAGACGTGTGTGTCCTGTGCAGAGCCTTGCCTTCCGGTTCTCACGGGCACCTACACCACCGCTCCTGGCAGCCGTAATGAGCCAGCCCATATGGGTAACCACACGCGCTCCCCAGAGGTTCTGGTGCTCCAGACGACCCATTACCTGCTTCACTGAACCGTCCTGTGGTTCATTTGCAGAGCTCTCACCCCTGGTGACGGAGGGACCTGCCTGCTTTCCAGGTGCCCGTGAGTAGTGCTGTGTTAACTGTATAATGTATGAGAAAAATCTGTTTGTCAAACATTCCAGACGCTGTAGATCAATTGATAACAGTCACCCCAACAAGGCCGGAATCAAAGAGTCGGGTTTGTCTTTATTTATTTCAATGACAGCTTTATTGAGATATAATTCACACGGCATAGAGTTCGAGCACTGAAAGTGCACATTTCCGGGGCTTTAGCGCTCTCAGATTTGTGCAGCTGTCACCACAACTGAATTCAGAACATTCCCGTCACTCCAAAAGAGACCCCGTGCCCTTTCACGGTCACTTCCCATTACCCCCGACCTTCCAGCCCCTGGTGACCAGCAACTGTGTCTGTAGACTGGCCCATTGCAGGCAGTTCACATAAACGGAATCATATCATATGTGACCTTTTGGGGCTGATTTCTGCTCAGCACAATGTTTTCAAAGTTCATCCACTTGGTAGCATTTATCTGCACTTCATTCCTTTTTATTCTTTGCTGAAGAATGCTCCGTCATATGGACGTTCCACCATCCATTCGTGAGCTGGTGGCATTTGGGTTGTTTCCACATTTAGGCTATTATGAATGATGCTACTATTGGGGTTTTATTCTAGTTTTTTTTTTAAGTATAAAAAAGTGAATATGGATCAAGAAGACATGGTACAATCTTGAAGTTGGAGTAACCGTCTGTGTTAATGACATTGCAGTGATTTGATTACCAGCTCCCTGTTCTAAGCAGCCCCTGATCTTCCTGTCTCTATTATCTTTCTTTCTTGTGACTTTTTGATTTTCCTAAAGTAATGACGCCTTTTGAGAAGGGCCAGAGGACGTTGTGTGCCCCAGGTCACAACTGCACCTGAGAAGTCCTGTGTAAACGGGAAGTTTGATGAGAAGCACACGGGGAATTAGGTCACAGCTGGACAGGGCCGGGGGGAACCCGTCTTCTTCCCCGCTTCGCTGGGAGCCGGTGGGTTACGGGCTGGGGGCTGAGTTTTACCAACAATAACCCCTTGCATTCGGAAAGCACTTTCTAAGGTGCTTTTGCTATCATTCCCCTACTCAGTCCTCAGTAGCGCTTTCTGCAGTCACCACACGTCGACCCTCATGACGAAGCTTGGCTCCAAAACTGCTTACTTAGTATAACGTGCTCCAGGTTCATCCCTGTGGTCGAAAATGGCAGGATTGCCTTCTGTTTTTAGGATGAATAATACTCTATTCCATCTGTCTCTCTATCTCTCTCTCTATGTATCTATCTATCTATCACAGTTTCTTTATCCATTCATCCATTGATGGACATTTAGGTTGTTTCCATATCTTGGCTATTGTGAATATGCTCAGTGAAATAAGCCAGACACAGAAGAAAAATACTGGGTAATCTCACTTAAAGTGGAATCTAAGAAAGTCAAACTCATAGAAGCAGAGAACAGTGGTTACCAGGGGTCGGGGGAGGGCGAGTGGGGAGATGTTGGTGAAAGGGCACAGTGTTTCAGTTATACGGGATGGATGAATTCTAGAGTCTAATGTATAGCATGGTGGCACAATACCGTATTTGAAATTTGCTAAGAGCATAGATCTTAAGTGTTCACCACACACACACACACACACACACACGCACGCACACGCACACAATGGTGATTATGTGAGATGATAAGTGTTAATTAGCTTGACTGTAGTAGTCATTTCACAATGCATACATATATCAAAACATCACGTGGTACACCTTAAATACATAACCATTTTTATTAAAAAAGCATGATGTCGGCATTTGGGTTAAGATGTATTTAATTATGTTGCGGAAATACCCACCTATGCGTTTTTCATTGAGTGTTTCCATTAAGAATGATGGTTGAATTTTGTCAAAGGCCTTTAGCACTTCTGGAGGTGTTTATATGATGTTTCTTCTTAGCTATATTAGTATAATTAGCAATAGAATACATTGGAAAGACAGCGAGCCCTGGGGGGAGGTGTCCTAGCCCACAGGCCACTGTCTGTCTGTCCCCCAGAGCAGGCTCGCTGGGCGCCGTCCACCACCAGAGCTCTGATGCCGCAGCTGTGTTCACACACGCCTCCTGAGCGCTCTGTGTAAGGTCTGTTGTACATTTTTCTAACACTCCAAGAGATGGTAATTCAGGTAGCATGAATCTGAATGAAGCAGGAAATTCCATTCTAAATACGAGAAATATTGGTATTTATTCTCTCACTCGTGTATTTCATGTGACTGGGGCTGCTATTTGGATTATATAAAACAGTAAGATGAATGCTTGTTTTGACAAATTCATAGTGTATCAGACGCTGAAGAAAACTGAGAAGGAAGATGGCAGAGCAAGAGTAAGTTCAGGGAAGATAATCCAAATCACACCAGGACGGGGGCACCGGGAAGGCATCTCCACTCCCTTCCCTCCACACCTCTGCCCTGCGGGGGGCAGAGCTCCGTCCATACGGGGTCCACCACCTCACAGGGTTTTGTTTTTGTTTTCTGTTTGCACTAATTTTTTTCAATTGAAGAATAACATGCCTACAGAAAAGTGAGCAAAACGTAAAAGCACAGTTCAGTAAATTGTCCAAAAGTTCAGATCCATTTAATGACCGCCGAGACAGAGAAGGGGATCACAGAAACCGCACCAGAGCTTGGTCCTGATCTTCTTTCTCCTGAAAGGTAAGCGCTGTCCCAACTTCTAATGGTCTGCCTCAGTTCTGTGGTTTTGGGACCAAACATGGTGACTCACGGAGTCTGCGTTTTTTTGGTCTGGCTTCTTGGTTCAACGTTGTGATGACACAATTCACCCCATTGTGGTGATTTGCTGCAGTTCGTTCCCTCTTGAGGTTCTGTGTACTTCCTAATGTAGATACAGCAGGAAGTACTCAGCCCTTCTCCTAGCTGAAGGGCATTTGGTCCACTCCCAGGTTTTGCCTCTCAGTAATACGTGTGTCAGGGTCCAAGCAGAGAGTTAGAACCGCTGCGAGGGATCTTATAATAAGGGGCTATTTTACGGGGCTTGGCCTTCAGCACTTGTGGAGCTGGTAAGACGCTGTCACAAAGGGCCGTTCCGGGCTTCCCTGGCGGTGCAGTGGTTGAGAGTCTGCCTGCCAATGCAGAGGACACGGGTTCGAGCCCTGGTCTGGGAAGATCCCACATGCCACGGAGCAACTAGGCCCGTGAGCCACAATTACTGAGCCTGCGCATCTGGAGCTTGTGCTCCGCAACAAGAGAGGCCGCGATAGTGAGAGACCGGCGCACCGCGATGAAGAGTGGTCCCCACTTGCCATAACTAGAGAAAGCCCTCGCACAGAAACGAAGACCCAACACAGCCGTAAATAAATAAATAAATGGATTATCACGTTAAAAAAAAAAAAAAAAGGGCCGTTCCTTCTGCACCTGGTGTCAGGGCCTGAAGTCGGCCAGACAGGCAGTTGGGAAGGACAGACAGATGGGCCATGTGGGCAAGGATGGCAGGAACCTGGATGTATCATCTGGACTGAACTCAGACCCAAGAGCTTTCTCATGGTCCCCAAGCCTCAGACTTTGACATTCGGTGACCGTGGGAGAAGTGGGCCCCTTGTCCCGGGCCCACACCTCCCTGGCTGTGGGCACAGAGGGCAAAGGAGGAGCTCCAACCTGAGCTGGAGGTGCTGCTGCCATGGCAGCCAGGTGAGCCGCAGTCCCGACCTGACCCTTCGTGCTGTGGTCCTGTTGGGGCCACTCCAGGGAAGCTTCGGACAAGGTCCGTCTTCTCAGAGAACTCGTGAAAGCTTGAGGCTGAATGTAACCCAACAGAAGGTAAAAGTGAGAGAGGGCAGGCTGGGGCTCAGTGCCTTGAGGAGTGTCTGCACTCGGGGTGAGATAATGCCCAGAATTGGATGCTGTTGATATTTCATCGCTTTGGGGGGTAAATTTCCAGTGATTCACAGCCTCTGCGAAGAAGGAAACTAACGATTCCTTCTCGTTTGTGGAATGTCCTGGGTTATGTAATTGTTTGGCTTTTAGTAAAACTGGAATCTTTAAGGGATGCAGTGCATATTGAATAGACCTGATTGAAATAGCTTCTGTTAGAGAATTACAGAATGTTATTCCCTCATTTGGAAGGGCAAGAGGTGCTAATCAAACCAGTTTACACAAATGCATTTGCTTTATCCACCAATTTACAGAGTGCCCATGCACGTGATGAAGGAAAAATCCATTCAAATGAATTCCTGATGAAGGGCTCGGCATGTCTGGTTACGTGGAGCACTTCAGCCTTGCACTTCTGAAATTTCCTTTGAAATCCCAGGGACATCATTTAGCTTAGAAATGCATTATTAATGTTCCAATTAATATCAAGTTCTCCATTGTATTTTTGGAGACCTGAATGAGAACTGATAAATCTTATAAACTACAATGCAAATTGCAGCGAAAATACTTTAGAACCTTTTCCACTCTAGAGGTACAAGCTCCCTTGTCATTTTGCATGCTTGCCATTAGTTTTCCTTGCTTGCCTTTGTTACTCCATGTAGATGCGTGTTTTCTGAGTTAAGCTGAATTCTAAACCAGACACCTCTTATGACGAAGCTCCACAATTCCTGCTGCAAATGGTGGCATCGCTCCTGGGATCGTCCTGATTAGGACCTGGGGATTAATGGAGCACCTTTCAAGATTGCTCACAGTGAGGCCAAATATTTGCACAATTCCCAGACATTTGCAAATTGTGTACCACTTAGCATTCACAGGTGCAGCATGAATAACTTCTTATGTTCTGCTGAGGTGGACGTAAAATAGAGAACCGAGGATTTCAGTGCAGGTCATGAGTTCCTGGGATGGCGCCCTGGAGCCTCTGCCCTTCCACGTGAAATAACTAAGAAAGTGGAACGAAATCAGGGGCTTCCTTGGAAATTCTTTGAGAAAACTGGTCGTATGGAAGCACATCAGTTTCTAAGTCAATGCTTTGGGGGCGCCCGTGTGACGAGGAGAGCGTCTTAACAGAGTCTTGCTCTCTGCGCTTTGCATTCACCTTTGATTTCAGAGGCTTCTTGCCTTTGCTGCCTCACCTGTTTTCCTACCTGAGTTGCTGTCGCTAGGAGCATTCCTGGCATGACCCGCGTGGCCAGCAGGGTGGGTGGAGCTGGGGAGCCTCGTCTCGCCTGCGGGGCCTTGGTCTCCTCCATCCTCTACTTAGGAAGCCTCTCCCGCTTTCAGGCCCCTCGGCACAGGCGGACCCCTGTCCACACTTGCTGCGTTTTCTGGCTGGATGTGACTCATGAGCCTCCGAATTCTCCGGGTGTCCTCTTCCTCCTCCTTTCAGGGCATTTATCTCCCTCTGCCTCTCGCGTGTGTGTTATCTTGGCTTCCCCACCCCCTACTGCTTTTCCCTAAATCGCAAACTCACTGCAGGCAGAAAGCGTTGCCCTTTCTTATCGTCTCCTGAAATATGTACATCCCTGTATAGACAACGCTCCTTGAAATTTGTTAAATTGAACTGAAAGTATGCCCTGCTTATTATTGGAATCATTTCTTCAGGTATTAATTTATTTGAAACCTAAAGGCTTTTTAGCCTTAAAAACAAAAAACAAGAGCTTCTGGGAAAAGTGTGTAAACTCTGGGAAGAAAAGCTTTGGGTGTGTTCTCAGCGGCAGCTAAGTGAGAATTGACCTCTGACTGAAAGCAAGGCCGCAGGAAGTGTCCTGGGATGGGAGGCCCAGGAAGGAGCCCAGCAGGGTCTGGGCAGCCCTGGACCCTCCGGCCGCGAGGGCCTAGGTCTGCCTTGGGCTTTACACTTCGCGTAGTTATTTTCATTTCACAGATAAGGTAACTGCTACCTGGTAGGGGGACGTGCCACGGTTGGGGGGATCGCTTCTGGTAGAAGACCCGGAGCGCGGTCTTCTGAATGAGAGTTTAGAGCCCTTTCTCCCACGAGTTAGAATCGGGAAGCTTTTGTGCTTATCACTTGGCACTCAGTAAAGGGAGGCCTGACTCACATTTGTGAGTCTCTTCGGAGCAGCCTGTCCCCGAGCCCCCGGCAGGGCTCAGGCAGGGACCTCCGCCGCCCCCGCTGAGGTCCCGGCTCGGCCCAAACACACGTGCTCCGGGGGTGGCGGCCACCCTTGGGCTGCCTCGCTGTTTACATCACCAGTTAATAGACCCGTTAACGGAGCTGACGCCGTCACTGTGGGTCCACAGCTTTCTCTAGTTTCTCTCTCAGGCTCTTGATTTCCCAAGCCTTATGTAGGTTAAGGTCTTTCAAAAACCAAACAAATAACCGCCACCCCCTGGCAAAACCCCAAGGGCTCAGCGCCCTTGGTGCCTGTGAAACGTAGCCGCACCAAATCCTGTTCGAAGCCAGCGCGGCCTCTGCTGGGAATAGGTTGCCCTTTCCTTCTGTAGAGCGGTCCTGCATAGGGTTTGCTGTAAAGGGATTTGACTGAGCTGCCTGAAGACCGAAGTGTTTCATTGTAAGAAGTCCAGTCGGGTCTCCTGGGGCCGAGCGTCTGAATCTCTGTGAGGAGAGTGCTGATTCGGGGACTATTCCGGTGTCAAACACACTTTCTGTGTTTCAGTTGTTTGTTGAATGAATAAAAGTCGCGCTCTCCTACCCCGTAACTGTCAGAGTTCAGCGTAGCGTGATCTGGACGACCGCCAAAGGACTGCGGTCTGGGGACGGCCGTCTTCCGAGGACCCACAACCGACAGGCTCCGTGGGGCTCCCGTACGTGCATCGCTCCTCCCCTGGCCCGGCAGCGCTGGGAGGTGGGCGATCCGCGTTAACCTCATGCTGCCGCCGGGACTCGGCGACGCGGGGCGCTGCTGCCTGGTGCGTGGGTGGGACGGGAACCGGCTCTCTGGCTCCAAGGCCGGTCATCAGGCCACAGGCGCCGGGAGGCCCTGAGCCCTGCGGGCGGCTGTGAGGCGCGTGTGCCTTGGCTGCCGTGGCCGTGGTGCTGCTTCGCAGACGAGCACAGGGTCCCAGGGCGTCTGGTCTCCCGCGGGCACCCGGGGTCCCTGGGGGCTGGCTGGTTGCATCGGCTGAGCTGAGCCTGCAGAACGTGGGTGGAGACAGAGGCTTCGGCCCCTGCGCCCCCCGGCTGTCTCATTCCCTGGGGACCACACAGGCCTCCTGCAGCTCGGCAGGGGCCCAGGAGAGCCCACCAACACCCTGTGCCACCTGCTGGCCCGCGAGGCCGTGGCCGGGAGGTGGTGTGACCCTGGCGGGGCTGCCCACCGCGGGCTGCTCCTTCCCGTGGGTTCTGAGCCTCTGGTGGGTCCGTGTCCCGGACGGCCTCCCCGCTGCCCCTGCTCACGTCAGAGTGGGGCGTCCAGGCGCCTCTGTGCTCAGTTTTCCCCTGTGAAAAGTGGGGGGAATTGGGATTCCTGTCTCACGGGGTCGTTGTGAGGACAGAGTGAGGGGACGTGTGGACAGCGCTTTAGTGTGTTATTCAATATTAGCTGCTGTTTTCATCATTAATAATAAAACCAGTAAAAAATGTTGTATTCATAACAGTAGTAATTTAAATCTTGAAATTAGGATGAAATACTCACTCTGCCGTACAGGCTTTCTGAAGGCATGGAAGGTATGACGAGAAAGAGACAGGTTTACTTAACAAACATAGAATTTATGCATCCAAATAGAGCCTTCTTCGGAACAGTCACTTCTGAGCCTGGTTGTACATTTGGTCAAAAGAAACTTCCGTTGCTCAAGGATACGATCTGAATGCAGAGCTGCCCCGCTGCCCATCGCTGCGGGCAGAGCCCCGTGGGCCGAGTGTCACGCTGTGTGAGCGGAGACGCACCCAGGACCAGCTGTGATGAGCAGGGCGCCGTGAGGCTGCGGGACCACTTGGGCCAAATCCAGGGCAGCCGTGAGAGAGGAGGCTGGTTTCCGGTGGCTCTGAAGACGACTCACTCGGAAGCAGGCTCCCTGGGGAGGCTTTGGTTAGAGGAGAGAAACAGAAAGACCGCCCGGCTTCCCAGATAACTGTGCGTTTGCATATTTAAATCAGTGCATTTGTTTAAACCTGTTAGTCTCGTTGCTTCACAATCATATCTTTTTTTATTAATTTATTTTTATATTGAAGTATATTTGATTTACAGTGTTGTGTTAATTACTGCTGTACGGCCAAGTGACTCAGTTATACACATATAGACATTCTTTTTTATATTCTTTTCCATTATGGTTTATCACAGGAAATTGTATACAGTGCCCTGTGCTGTACAGTAGGACCTTGTTGTTTATCCATTCATTATATACTGGTTTGCATCTGCTAACCCCAAACTCCCAATCCATCCCTCCCCAACCCTCCCTTCACCAGTCTGTTCTCTCTGTCTGTGAGTCTGTTTCTGTTTTGTACATAGATTCATTAGTGTCATATTTTAGATTCCACATATACGTGATATCATATGGTATTTGTCTTTCTCTGTCTGGCTTACTTCACTTAGTATGATCATCTCTGGGTCCACCCATGTTGCCCTGAATGGCATTATTTCATTCTTTTTATGGCTGAGTAGTATTCCATTGTATACATGTACCACGTCTTCTTCATCCATTCATCTGTCGATGGACATTTAGGTTGTTTCCATGTCTTGGTTACTGTGAATACAATCATATCTTATAAGTAATATAAAATGTGGTATTTTTGTGGTAGACATGAGACATGCTCGGATAACATGCATTAAGCAGTGGTGGTCTTTTAACATTGAGAAAATTGATTTCTGTCTATGGCACTCTGGTTCCCAACCCAATGGGTTCTGATTTAACTTTCAGTATTAGGAATGCTTACCACGTCAAAATGATGTGAATTATTAGCTCCAGGAAGGAAAATAATATCCACAAAGAGAACATTTACCACTTTGTCAGGCCCAGATCTCCTATCCATGTAAGTGTCCCTGTGATGCCAGTGACCACTGATTGGAAAAAGAACTACCAGTATTTGGTCATCAATGACACGCTGGCAAATACATATGAATATTCACCGTATACTTAGATGGATAAACTTTGTACGTGACTTGTTCTATATGCTAGAACTTTCTAGGATGATTTACAGACTAAGCCTTCATTCCCAGGTTTTTACCTTTGTGTGTCGTATATAACGACTGTTTTAACCCAGTTGCTCTCAGCAAGTGCGAATTATTATTTATATTAAAAAGCCTTAGCTCAAACTCCTGCTTCTCATGTTGACCCCTTACGGCCAGTCACATCTGTTACTACTTCTTTGCCAGTGGCTTCAGAGCTTTACTCGATCCCAGGGAGATTTGAATAAAAAAGGAACGTTTAAGGCACCACCCACACAAATGGAGAAACACAGCCAGGCTTCCCTCAAAAGGCTCACAAACCTGGGAAGAATTTCTTTCTTTAAAAGCATCTAGACAAAACATGATAGATACTACAAAGTTTTAAAAATACCAAACTAAATACCTGGGGGAAGAAGAAAAAGTACAGAAATTTCTAAAATGTTTCCAGCCGCTTTAAACCGTTTTTTTTTTTTTTTTTTTTTAAAGTTGAAATCTTTATCCGCAGTTCTTGAGTGTATACTAAGTCATGGAATCAAAACCTATGCCTGGTCCCCCTGGTTCCACTCAGGCAGCTCCCAGCTGCCAGTGTCCTCCTCTCACCTGCACACGTGGCCTCTAGAAGACACTCAGGACACACAGCCAAACCAAGTAAATGGAGACAGAAAAGGAAAATCCGTGCTCCTCACCTGATGCAAATGCATATGAAGCCACATAAAATACCTGTGTAGACATAGCTATTGCATGGGTAGCGATAGAAAATTGTGTAACATCTTTGCCAAAAATAAGTAGTGTGATCTTTTACAGTTTCTAGATTATGTATTTCAAGACAATACTGGGCTAAGACTGGCTGTTTTGAAGCAACGAAGCTCATCAAGGAAGCATGTTTACAGTTTACAGTGTGCGGAGAAAGTGGGGTGGGGAGTTGGAGGGGTGGACGCGGCGATTAACTGGCTTTGGGGGCGGACACGGGGAAGAATGACGCCGAGGAGGGCACAATCCCCCACTGACATCCGCCTCTGGCGTTTGGGGCAGTTGTCGGTTCTGCCTGTTGGACACACATGTGGCTGAGTGTGTCTCTGCGGCTTTGAATCTGAGCCACTGCGGCAAATCACCAAGTGAGGGCTGGACAACAGCAGCAAAGGATACTTTTGTTTTCTTTTTCCGTTTGCGCATGAGAAAGCCTTCTCCTCTTTCCTGCTTAAATATACACAAAGGACTCAGTATACTTGGAGTGTTAACACCCTGAAAGGGAAACTGGGAATTTTAAAGGAGTTTAATCTGACAACTGATGCTCTAGTTAATTCCTAAATGAATAACTGATTAGCTCCACATTTTCCAGGAAACCACAGCATTTTGCATCATGACATAACTCAAGATTACGTATCATTTTATTTTATCTCAAAGAGGCACACACATGAAAGCCAAGCGTCTCTCCACTTGGCACTTGCTCCTTCTCTAGCATGTCTGGACTAGCAATTTGGCTCATTAAAAGGTAGCAAAAAAAAAAAAAAGTCGTCGCAAAAGAGGGAGCTGAGCTTTAGTTTTGTAAGAAGTTTTAGTGGTTTGGATTACGAAGATGCCAGACGGGCTGCCGGGCCAGAGAAGGATGCTCAGGGCGTCTGTTCAGAAAACACAGGCGCATCTCTGTGCTGCCTTGTCGTCAGTTTTAAAGTGTGAAGGGAAATCCATTCGCTTGAATGCTTTTTCTTGAAATGCTAACAAGGATGTCGACGGGTAGCCATTAAATCGCGGCTCTGATGATGTGGACGCCCGCCCGTGAGGGGCTTCCTGGCGGCCGTGGCCTCCAGACACACGGCTGAGGGTTGGTTTCCAGAGTGACGTCTGCCCTTTATTTTCCTCTGGGTTGGTTGGCCCTTCTGAAAACCTGAGCTATAGATACTCTAAAGTGAGGCAGCATCGTCTGAAACCATCTCTGCCAGCACGTTGTTCTGACGGCACAGACGCTGCAGCCCCCAGGCAGGCAGAGGCAAGAGGTCTGAGTGGCCCTTTCTGCCCCGAAGTCACAGGTGGTTCTGTCCCCTCCTGGGCCTGGTGCAGCAGTTAATTTACAACTTGCAGAAGGCCAGACTGGTCTCTCCCTGACGCCCAGGTCACAGCCTTGGTCAGTTCAAGGACTCTGAGTTGTTTGTTTGTTTGTTTTTGTGGTTCTCTGTTTCATAGACCGTCTAGGTTCTTTGCTTCTGTTTTTCTCTCCCACCTGGGTCCCACCCACTGCACTGCCAGTTCACTGTTGCAACGGGAAACAAGAAAGGAAGTAAAACAAATCAACTTGGCTACCTCTCTATGGTTCTGGATACATTTTGGGTAGCGGGAAGAAGTTGGACACATGAAAATGAGATCTGCGCCGTGAAAAACTGGAAACAATTTCGATGTTCAAACAGAGTGAAAGGGTGGAGCCGGCTCCGGGCTGAGGATGGAGGGTGAGAGCTGGCTTGGGAACCGTAAGCCCCTGCAGGCATCTTGGTTACTTACCGCGAGATCTTGGACGAGGCATCTTTGCTCCACAGTCTGTCATCTGTAACACGGGGACCATCGGGTCCTTGCGAAGACCTGCGATCAGATCACAGAAAGGCCCAGGGCAGCGGCCACCTCCTGGGGTGACTGACGCAAGGTAGTACTGAGTGTCTCTAACCACTACTTTTATACGACGGACTATTGCGGTGTCTTTAAAGTTATCTGTAGAGCTTTCAAGGACATGGAAAATGTTTAAGTTTTTTGAAAAAAGTAGAGTTAAAATGATAAGAACCATATGATGTCAAAATATAAAAATAACTGGAGAGAAGATTGAAATATGACCAAGTGTTACGCGGATTGCCCCTGGATGTTGGGATTACGGCTGATCTTAAAAAGAATATTGCTTTATCCTTTCTCAGTTTTTAGAAATAATTGTGTGTTTTTCCCCCCCCATAGATAGAGCTCCTTCCCCCAACTCAAAAATAAAATGAGAAAGGAAGGTTCTACATATTTCATTTATTCAAGCTACACTGACACACGCAGTGGATTTAAAAGCTGGAAACAAATGATGAAATAAGAACATGCAGGGCGCTCTCTCTGAGAGGCTGTGCCCTAAAAAATAGTAATTTGGGAATTGGAGTCCGTGAAGATTAAAATGGGGGAGGGCAACGGAAAGCTGGCTCGCTCTTCTCTGTTGGGAGGAAAGGTGCTGCCCCTCTGAACGCCCCTCCCCCACCGCCTGCCCCAGACACACAGAAGCCAGCGAGGAGCAGGGCTTGCTGCTTGTGGTGTCCCGTTTTCACCAACTCAGACCGGGTTCCGACTGGGCGGCAGGGCCGGGCCCTGCGGGGTGTGGACGGCTCGCCCTCCAGAGCAGGTGGGCTCGGGGAAGCGGAGGCCGGGCCGGCTGGCAGCAGCTGTGGAAGGAATTCCACGCTGGTGCTCAGCACACGGCAAGGGCTGTTCATTAACCAGCCCCGTGACCGCAGGAGAACTTAATTGTTTTTTATTTGGTATCTTTTTAGCCAGAGGACTTTTCTCTGTATTGATAAACATTACATTAATTTTCCATTGTTCTGGTTAGTTCTAAGATACCGTGGGTCAAATCAAGGTCTCAGTAATCCCACTGGAAAAAGCCCAAAATAAGCAAAACCCAAAAAAGTCCCCCGAATTCGAATCAGAGAGTGATGTCAGTCCCTGACGCTCTGCTTCCAGGCTGGTGTGTCCCCGTCGCCTGTGTCCTCCAGGCCGTAGGCCCTGCAGCTTTGCGGACCGTGGCGGCGGCATCCTTGGACGTGCTCTTCGCCATCTGTTGACCAGCGTGAAAGCTGGAGTTTCAGGGAGGGGGTGAGAACGTCCTAGTGTCCTTGAAGAAGTGCCGGCCCCGAGTGGACGTGAGTGGCTGGGCGGAGGTGCTGGCGGCCAGCACACCCAGTGTCCCCGTGTTGTCACTTCTGACCCAGGACCGACAACTCGCATTCCAGAGGAAGCGCCGCTTCCCCACTTTCCCATCGAGGCCCGCCCCCCCGGCCCCATGCTGCTCCACATCTGGGCGACTTGGAAATAATTGAGGACTCTTACAGTCACGATAAACTGTGCTTTCCCCAGCTCCCGGCCCTTTGAAGTGGCAGACAGTTTCCTGATAATTGATAATCTAATCTCAGCCCGGCCTGTATGTTTTTTCTTTTCCCCCTTTTCTTTCCAGGCTTCTCTGCAAGGAGGGAATTATTACAGCGCACGTATTGATCGCCTTGAGGGGAGGTCATGGTGCAGGCACTGCCCGGTGAGCACGAGGTTTTGTGAAAGGTGAAATCTTGGCGAGATCGAATGCCAACCAGGGCGCCCGGTTGAACGTGGGGAGGAGAGCGGAGGAGGGGGAGAACGGATTTTATTCTCACTACCTTAAGGCTATACATGGCAATTACTATTGAGGAAAGCAATAAAGAAGTTGTTAATTACAGGTTTACACCCCTGTGGCCCAAAGCAGGAATGGGACTAAAGGTTATAAAGTGGTTCTTTAAAAAAAAAAGTGATACACGTTCTCCTTTCCAGTGGAATAACTTAATTAGCAGTCAGGTTTGGGCCTGATGAAGAAAACTGTCAAAGAGACATCTTATTAGAATAATTCAATTTGTCTATACCCTCCAATTTGCTTTTCGTTAACTGTCCATTCTGCTTTTATTTTCCCTAATTGTCTCTTGAAATCTTTCAGGTGGGGAACCACTAGAGCATTAGGTATTAAACGTGCCTCCCCGCCTCCCAGCACGGGTTATGATATTATACGTTTACGGAGACCAAGGGCGCGCTGTCACTTAGTAAGCGCGTTTGCCGTGGGATCCCGGCATCCCGCAGGTGCTAAGGTGGTTCTTCGTGTGTCTGATAAAGCTTCATGCCCCTCGAGCCTCGAGACGCAGCCTCATGCTTTGCAGAGCCAGGCCTGTCCGCCCCGGGCGCCCAGGTGACATTTCCACGCGGTGGGAAGGGCTGGTTTCAGAAATGGTCTGTGTTATACAGTTAAATCCTCTTTGAAGCAATCTGCTTTTTCTGTGCTTAAGTTTGACTCGGAAGAAGCCGGCAGCGCTTTCGGGAGCCTGGGCTCCTCGTGTGGACGCCAGGTCCGGGCTCGGCCTCCACGCTCCCTCCTTGTGGCATTTATGAGCCGCAGCAATTCGTGTGTGTGTGTGTATGCTTTGGCCTCTGGATGGGCTGTTGTGTCTTTTTCATCTTCTCATGCCCAATACCCAGTATGATGGTGGTACACAGTAGGTGCTCACTAAAGGCTTGATTGAACTAGTGGCAAATACAGCTTTCTGAATGCCGCCCTGTGTGTGCCATTCCTGCAATAAAAAACATGCTGTTCTCCTGGGTAACTTTGTTTGTTTAGCGTGTTTGTTCCAAACTGGGAGTGTCATCAACATGGCTGGTTGTACTTGAGGCAAATAAACAGCCCTTCAGAGAGTTGGCATGAAAACCCTCGGGGCCGTTTAGGGGGGCACTGGGGTTTATGGTGGACAAAGGGTGCCGCGGCGGGGGGACCCGGGAAGGAAACGAGCGCCCTGGGGACAGGGGATATCGTCCTGTCCTCTTTCAGCTGCAGATTGGCCCCTGGGAGGGACGCAGATTGTCCGCTTATGGCCGCAGTAATTCCTTTTCCTGTGTCCACGGTGACCCCCGGGGAGGGCTTGTGGGGCGGAGGGCCCTGTCGTGGGGCGAGGGCCCTGTCGTGTGTTGGAATCCAGAGAGTCTGGGCCCCTCCGCTGGCTGGGGGCCCCGAGGCCTCAGATCTGCTGCCCCCTCAGCGCCCGCCTGGCGTCTGCTGCTCCCAGTCTAGGGCAGGCGGGACCCGTGTGGCCCCAGTGTGGCCCCGGCGGGAGCCCAGCAGCCGGCCTCACTCCCCGGGGACAGTGGTGGGAGGGGCCAGAGTCCCGACTCACATTCGCACGCAACATGACAGAGTGGGTGTCAGAGTGAGCTTGGGGGTCAAAAAATAATAACATGAAATCTCTTTGCTGGGCCCACGGGCAGGTGCAGAGGCCAGACCCGGCCCCCACGGCTCCCCGTCCCCGCGCAGCTGGCCCTCTGCCTCTCACTCAACGTGAACTTGCCCCCTGCACGGTCCCCAGGGAGGGTGCGTGCTCCCCGGCCCCCGCGTCAAAAGTGGCCTTTTGCTTTCTCCCTTTGTAACACATTACTGTGATCACTGCATAAAAACTAAAACATTCTCAGAGGCAGAAGAAAATAAAAGGAATTGTTCATCTCCCAACAAACCCGTTTTCTTGTGTTTTCTCTCAGTTACTTTTTCTATTTCATGCACAGCGGAGACCATGCGTTACTCTCGTCTCATGCTTTTTCACTGAATGTCGTAGTAGGCATTCTTACTAAAAACTGGACTTCGTGGTGATTTAAAATGTCACCGTATGATTTATCATGACTTACTGGTTACTCAGAGGGAGTTCCTGGGGTCCAGACCATCGGTGGAAGCATCCCCCAAACGGTGGACGGGTGGAAGCTGAGGGCAAGTCCAAAGCTGGGTACCACACCGAGGCCAAGCAGCCGGAGGAAGGCGTCAGAGCCGGTCTTCAGGACCACAGCCCCCGCGCTTGCCGCGGGGACCAACACGGGTGTGCGCACGGACAGACGATTAGGCACGCACACGTGCACATGTGTACATACACGTGCACGCACAGGCACACGTGCACGCACAGGTACGGACACACACAAGACACACGTGCACACATGTTTACACACAGACACGTATATACACGGGCATGTATGTACACACGATCCACAAGTCGTGTATATACACAGACATGCATACACATTAATGAACCACAACACGCATGTACAAATGTGCAAACACGCACACAGGCATACACGCATGTATGCGCACAAGCATACACACGTGCACGTGTACACAGATGCGTACATGCGCACAGACACGTGTGCACAGCCTTCCCAGTAGGGAGGAGAGAACGCTTTGAGACGTTGTTGGTTCTTGTCGCCTTTAGTCACAGCAGGCGCATTCTGTACGGCACCGCGCTGTTTCCCAGGCCCGTCTCTGGCGTCTCCTGTGATGTGAGGTCTCTGGGGAGCCGGCGTGGTGAGTCCCGGGTTACAGACAAGGAAGCCGGCTTGTGACATTCAGGGATTCCCGAGGCCCGGGCTCCAGGCTGGGCTGGAGCCAGATCTCCTTCCTCATGGACTTTTTTGTCCTTAAGGGTCACATGAGGGGGAGAGAGAGACATAAAGATTTCTTCTTTTTTTTCTGATGAAATAATAGAGAGATTGAGGTGGAGAGAGAGAAGTGATTTTACGGCCACACAGAAACGCGCCAAATGGAGAGGGGATCCGTGTTTCCTTGTTTGGATCCAGGTTTTTCTGCCCTGTGCTCTGTTCTTTATGGTCTTAGTAAAACAGTGACATTGAAACTAGAAATGAACAGTCCATTTTTCAAATTCTCCATAGCCTCGATGTGCAGCCCATTTTTTGCGGGTGACAAGCTGAGATGCCACCAGAGCTGCCCAACCTCGGGGCGCCCGGGCCTGGGCAGCATTCTCTGTGGGTGGTCAGTGGCAGGTGAGCCGTGTTTGGCCTGGGCTCCAGGCCGACGCTCTGCTTCTGTCAGAGCTGAAGGGTGGGGACGTCAGGGGTGTGGTGGACGTAGACCCCTGAAGGCCTGTCCTGGACTTGTGGCCACAGGCAGGGTGTGCCCGGGAAGCACCAGTGCATCTTGGTGAGGTTTCAGGGCAAAGCCGCCGTCACCACGAGGTGCATCAGCCCCAGGCGTGGCATGTGGAGCCCAAACATGTCCCCTCCCTGCCCTGTGTGCCCTGAGTGTCCGGCTGACCCTCCTCCTCGTTTTCTGTGCCCGCCCTTGGCAGTGGCCGTGCCCATGGGGTCCAGAGAGACAGCTGGTTCTTCCACGTCCGAGCTCTGGAAACACTGGACGTGTGAACGCGGCCGGGTTAACTGGGTTGGACTAAGTTGGTTAGTTCCCAGCCTCGTTTGTCCAGAGGAGGATTTTTTGAGCCGCCCCCATATGTCCCGGGCCACTTTGAGCATCCACTTTGGGAAATGTGTATCTGCAGAAATTCCGAGGGGATTGATATCAGTGGCTCGTTGGGGAGAAATTGTTCCAAAGTGCTGATTTTCATCCACATGGAAACCTTTAACTCCATGAAACTGTATTTGTTTGGAAACCAGATTTGATGGCATTTGTCCCTAAAGACCCATCCCCGGAACAGCTTTCAGTCAAAAGTCACTTTCTACAACAGAAAGGGCTCTGAGGGGTCGTTTTCTTCCGAGTCCCCCCGAGCCTGGGGAGGGCCCTGACCCAATGTTTCTTCCCAGGGGCTCACGGGGTCTGATGGGGAAGAGGCAGACGGCGCTGGAGAGGCCCGTGTCCCGAAAACGGCCTTCCCGCCAGCGCTTGGTGCCCTGGGGCGTGGATTCCATGGGAGGGGGTCCGCGCTCCTGACGCTACCCTCTCCGTCCATGGAGGAGCGGCTCGGACACCACGCTTCTGTCCTTGGGCTTTTGCTTCGTCGAACTCAGTTTTACCATCTTTTATGCTTAGTGCCTGTTGTGTGGCTTTTGCGGAAATGCGCTGTCGTGGTTGAGAGACACAGGAAATGAAGAGAGAGCAAGAGCTGGCACCCAGGGTGACATGTGAAAACAGAGTCACCATTAGGAGCTCCTGATGCCAGAGGAGGCGTCAGTCTGCTGGGGACAGCGGAGGCTCCCACTTGCTCCTGGGACCCACTCGGGGTTTTCTTGGCTCCGGAGAAGAGTAAAGACTCGTGTTCCGTGAGGACCGGGAGGGCTTCAGGTCCTGTCCCGCTGTGCTGCTGGCCTCCGCGTGATGCTTTGAATATTTCACAGCCCCCTTTCGGCAGCAGCCCTGCCGGCCGCGACGCTCCAGTGCAGGGTCGCTGGCTGTGTGGCAGCCCCGCCTGGCGCGAGGAGCGGAGGGCAGGACCCGCCTGAGTGCCTCCTCTTCGCTCTGAAGATTTAAATCAGCAAATTTAAATCCTCTCGTGTCTCTCATCGTGTGTGTGTGTGGGCACAGGGTGGAGGGTGTGACGGCACTGAGTTCTCCTCAGCGGTTTCACTCGGTCATCACTGGACGCCTTGCATCTCCTCTGATGTGCAGTCAAGACCACTTTGATTCCAGGAATAGATGAAACGTGTGTCTTTCTTTGGGGGGCATTTTTGTCCAGACGACTTTCCCCGAATAGAGGTCATGCGGGTACCAGACACTATGTTCTCCCGAGAACTCTTGCACACGATCATCTTTAACGGGAATCGCGTTGTTAGCGTCATTGCACCCACCAGGGAAAGAGCGGGCAGCTGCGGAGTTAGACTCGTGGCCACCTGGACCACGTACCTGGTTCTGGGGACAGACACCATCGCCTGCCCCCCCAGCCCTGGGCGCTGTAGGGGCCTCACCGCCCACCCTCCCATCCTGAACAGAGACCATGGTCCCAGGGCCTCCGACGAGCTCCAGCTCTTAGCCCAACTCTCCCCCCTTTTCCTTCCTGTAATGGGAGAAATGGGAGGGCTGCAGAGCTCTTCCCACTGCCCTCAGGAAACGTGAGGTCCCTGACGCAGGGGCAAGGAGATGAGCCGCCGGCTGCCGGGAAATGGGGAAGTTGGGCAGCAAAGATGTCTTTCTTTTCTCAGACGTCCTCAGGGAAGTCCTCCCACATGCTCTCCCCACAGTTCTCAGCCTCGGGCTCTGGCTCAGCGTGAGCCGTAGATCCCATCCACCCGCGAAGCCTTACGGGAGCCACTGCCCGGACGCGTGACCCCGCTGGCCTCGGAGCTGCTGGAACCATGGCTGAGCTGTGCGCCTGGGACGTGGCACGTACGGGCGTAATACATGCTTTCACATCTCAAAAGAGAAGTGGCCTGATTCTGAGGGACAGAGGATCAACAAGAGGGGGTTTGTTCCAGAGAGCAGAACCTTTCCGCTCACGGCGAGACGGACCTGCCCACGGCCTGTGACCTAGTGCACCCGTGTCGGAGGCTGGGTCACACGCCCCATCTTCGTCCACCAGCAGATGTTTCTGAGGAGTTCAGGTTAAGTCTTGTACTTATTAGTAACAGTCTAGGAAATACAATCTCTGGTCCCGAGGAAGTCTCAGGGTTCTAAGGGTAACACCTCAAAAGTGTACATTTAAGAAGAAATTATTATTATTATAGTTAATACTGTGTTGCATATTTGATAGTCGCTGAGAGAGTAAATCTTGAAACTTCTCATGGCTAGAAAAAAACTTGTAACATGTTTGGTGATGAATGTTAACTAGACGTATTGTGGTGATCGTTTCCGTTTCGCAGTATATACAAATATTCAATCATTGTGTTACACACCTTGAAACTAATGTAATACTGTACGCCAGTTACACCTCAGTTGAAAAAAGAACCACTTGATGCATCTTCCCGTGTTGTTTTGCCATCAGGTCTGGCCTTCACTCTTTTTTTTTTATATATATATTTACTATTGTTTAAATTTTTATTTATTTATTTATTTATTTTTGGCTGTGTTGGGTCTTCGTTTCTGTGCGAGGGCTTTCTCTAGTTGCGGCGAGCGGGGGCCACTCTTCATCGCGGTGCATGGGCCTCTCGCTGTCACGGCCTCTCTTGTTGCGGAGCACAGGCTCCAGACGCGCAGGCTCAGTAGTTGTGGCTCACGGGCCTAGTTGCTCCGCGGCATGTGGGATCTTCCTGGACCAGGGCTCAAACCCGTGTCCCCTGCATTGGCAGGCAGATTCTCAACCACTGCGGCACCAGGGAAGCCCTGACCTTCACTCTTTGTGCTGCGTCGTCTCCCCTCACGATGCAGCTGCTCAAGTTTATCCAGGACCACGTTCCCCGGAATGCGACCTGCTCCACGTGTCCCCTGCCCGCGATGGGAGCTCACGGGGGGGCTAAGCTCTCAGCAGACGCTCTCTGAAAGGTGACACTCTGTGACAACAAGTCATTTTGCAAGTGCTGAATCTGAAGTTTCTTTTGTTGTCCAGTATTTTGAGTGAAATTTGTCCACCGTTGCATCTGTCCACGAAAGTGCCGATTCTCATTCCTGTCGGCTGATAATCCACAGACAAAGCTATGTAACAAAACAGAGGTGCCCTTGGAAAAATGTGGCACATTCGAAACAGCCTAAAGAGAAGTTTCCTGCTAGCTGAATAGGCATTTTCTGAGTTTTTCCTCAGGAGTGTAGCTAATAACTTAGTTTCTAAGGATCACATCTGGATTACAGACAAAAAAGTTAACTTCGCCATAAGCCAAAGCCAATGATTGGAGATGTCTCAACTTATATTGGCAACAAGACCAAAGCTTATAAATAGATGTGGCTTTTTGTGGCTCAGACTTCAAAGAAATTCTCCCAACCCGGGCGGTTGTCAGAGACAGTGCACTTTGGTTGCTACTAATCTGCTAAATTGGAGCGAGTAGTTCTGAATCCTTTTAAAATCTGACTCACCACCCAGGACTCCAACAGCGTGCTTTCTGATGCTTGGATTTCTATCTGTTGGAATCCACCAGCAAGAAAGAGTTGAGAATAGTATTTTTTTTTTTTGAGCTTCATAGAGCAGTGCGCCTTGCTCAGAATGTGAATTTGGATGCTGGCGGATGATTTCACTGTCCAGGCGGCAGAGTGACTTGTCGGGGGATGTGGGGGAGTGAGAGGGGTGTGCGTGGGTGTGCGTGTGTGGGTGTTCGTGGGTGTGTGTGGGTGCACGTGGGTGTGTGGGTGTGTGCGCGCACACGTGTGGGTGTGCATGGGTGAGTGGGGGTGTGTGGGTGAGTGGGGGTGTGTGGGTGTGCAGGTGTGTGTGCGTGGGTGTGCGAGCGCACGCACGTGTGGGTGTGCGTGGGCGTGTGTGGGTGTGGTGGGGCGTCTGGGTGTGCGTGCGTGCGTGTGTGGGTGGGTGTGCGTGTGGGTGTGTGGGGTGTGGGTGTGTGCGCGTGTGTGTGTGGGGTGTGGGTGGGTGTGCGTGCGTGCGTGTGTGGGTGTGTGTGGGTGTGGGTTGCGTGAGTGTGTGTGTGGGTGTGCGTGGGTGTGGTGGGGCGTCTGGGTGGATTGCGTATGTGGGTGTGTGTGGGCGTGTGGGTGTGTGGGTGTGCGCGTGTGTGTGGATGTGCGTGGCTGTGTGCGGGCGTGTGTGTGGGTGTGGGGGCGGGTGGGGCGTGCGGAGGGCGACTCCGACTGCTCCCAACACCGCCGCCGCCTGCGAAAGGCAGGAGTTGCTGACGGGAGAGCACCTTGCCTTTCTCTCTCTGTGTCAGTAATGAAAACACGCAAGCTTGCCCTTTTGTAATGTAAACAGAAAATTATGCGTCCGCACAAACGCCCGCCCCTAGGAAGGCAGCTTTCGTTCCTGCTCATGGCGCGGGGAACCTGCCGCGGGCGGATGTGGCTCCCGGCTGCTGCCGGGGGAGCGGGCGTGCCGCGGCCACGTCTGGGCTGGCATCTTTGAAGAGGCACTTAATCTGCAGGCTGGGGGATGCTAAGCCGCTTTGCGTTTCTCCGCTGCGTCTCCAGCTGAAGCCGAGTGACTCCGTGTCACCGGGGAGACAGGGAACAATCGGGACAGGGATACAGACGCCCTGCGCGGGAATAAAGGCGCCGGCCTTGACCGGTCCTGCAAGAGATGCACTGGCCGGCTTGAAGGGTGCAGGGCCGGGTCTGGAGCGAAGCAGCGGGTCCCTGGTCCGGAGCCCAGGGGAGGCTGGGCTGGCGCCGAGAGACGGATCCCCTCGGATGGCGCCCGCTGCTCGGGGACCATGTTGGTGATGGATTCGTCCCGTGTCCCCACCGCGACGCGGGGGACCTTATGCCTCTGACCCCAGAGGCCGGTGTGGGTGCGCGGACGCGGCCGGAGTCACAGCCCCTGTGACTCCACAGGCGCGTGGCCACCTGGCGGGTCTCGCTCATCACACCTGAGCTATGACCCTCCTGTCACACGTCACAGCTGCCCAGGGAGCCGTAAGGGGCTGAGACTGTCCCGGCGGGGCTGCCCCCCGAGGACGCTCAGGTCCCTTCATCCCCCCTTGGCTGAGGACAGGGGACCGTGAGCCCCCTTGGCTCCCGTCCCATCCTCTGCACACAGTGTCCACTCGCCCCTGTCCCCGTCCAGCAGGTCCATTAGGGACCCCTCTCCTGTAGAAACGTTCCCGACCTTCCCGACTGCAGCCCATGTGTCCTCTGAAGTCACCTGCTACTTCTTCAAGTCTTCAGGTCACTTGTCACCTCCCCGCACATTTATTCACCGACCTTCCCCTTTACGCCCTGGACGGCCCAGGAGCCAGAGCCCAGGGTCTGTGACTCTGCTTCCAATGGCGTGCGGCGGAGGCCCCGCCGGCTCTCCTCTGCTGGGTGGGGCCGTAAGGGGAGCAGGAGGGCGGGGGTCTGTGGGGGGGGCGTGGACTCTCTCATGCGCACACGTGCGCCCACACACACACTCCCTGACGAGACGTCCTTGCTCGTTGCTCTTTATTAATTCTCAAAAGGCCTGAACTTGTTCCACACAATTTAAATTTCAGTGTAATTCTTTTTGTATTTTTCTGATTACTGTTCGATCTTTCTCTTTTCTCTTTCACATCCCAGTTACTAAATTATCCAGGAAAGCAACGCGTTTTAGCAAAGCTTTCTCAATATTTTGCGATTTTAACTGAGGCTTTTGCAAAGTCTTCTACGTTGGAGGTGTGAGGATACACCCAGGCGGGAGCTGCCACAGGAGGTGTCGACCTCGCTCTGACCTGTTAGACATGAGCCCCCGGAGCCCTGACGCCCCAGCTGGGTCAGGACTGTGGCAGCATGGGGGTGACAAGGGGGACGGTCCCTGGGCCTCATGGGCTGCGCACCTGGAGGGGGGCTTGGTGTGGGGATGGGTGGGCTGCACCGGCCGGGACTGTAGGGCTGGAGTCCGGGCAGGAGGGTGAGGCCGCCGGACGGGGACGCGGAGCTGCAGGCAGGAGGGGCCGGCCTCTCCTCAGCTCTCCATCCTGTGAAGGCCGCTGTGCCGCCTCCCGCAGTCCCTCCCCTCTCAGCTCAGGACCCACCGGCGCATCTCCACTCCCCGTCCCTGCAGGTCCAAATCGGAACGCGTTCTGCCAGCACCAGGGGTTTGCTTGTCGGGTTGTAGAGGATAACTTGAGTTTATGGTAAGACATTTTACATTTTCACCTTGAAGAAATCCATTTATAAGTTGACATTTTTCTGCTCATGCCAATATGAAAGAGGAACATTACAGAGAATCTGATCATATAATAAACAACATTCTGGGTTGGTGGGCGGCCAATGCAGCCAGCTGCAGGGTTCTGTACGTCCCACAGCCTAAGAAGGATTTTTTGAAATTTTTTTTAATGGATGAAAAAAATCCAAAGAAGAATGAAATTTCCTGACGTGAAATTTCCTGATTATGTGACGTTCCCATGTCAGTGTCCACAAATAAAGTTTTATTGGCACACAGCCACACATTCATGGATGTGTCGTTTGTACAAGAGTTGAGTCGAGTAGCTGCGACCAGGATGTTCGACCCACAAATCAGGATGATTTACAATCTGGCTGCTTACAGAGAATGCTCTGAGCAGGCATACATCATATTGTTTATCTGTAATCCATCATAAGTTATAATGACAGGGGATTCCATTCTGTGACACCCTAAACATGCCCACAGACCGTAAAGTGATGAGCTCGACAATATACGTGGCAAAAACATTTTAATCACATATTGGAACATTTTCAGTACAGTTGAAGGAAATTTCCTTTGACAGAGAACTTCCAAATATGTTTTACATCTGTTTTTACATGCGTACAAATACATAACTTGGGAAGTATTCGCGAATACATCAAGTGTTCAACTGCTCTGATCACTAATGTTCAGTGAGGCAACAGTGTGCTTCCTTTTACTTTAAATGTGTGAGAATATGTAAATGTGGCCAATTATGAAATTATCCCCGATTCTCATGAAAGGAGTACCTCAGACTCATGCAGTTTGATTCTTACAAGTTTTGATGCACATAATAAAAATAAAATAAAATAAAATATAGAAGTCCTCCCACACTATATATATAATTTCTAGTCCGCATGACAGCCTTTCCATTTAGGGAAGGTGTCCACTTTACAGCTGAAGAAACTGAGGCTCATGGAAGTTCTGGGCCTTGTCCAAGGCATGACGAGGCCTGGGGTTCCCGATTCTAAAGCACCTGCTTTTGTCAATGATCTCATGCTGACTCTCTGAGATGATTTTACTCACAGCTTTTTAAGGTAAATGTGGGGCATGGAAGCAGAATTTTTTTTGGTTTTTGTGATGGAAAGAGAATTTCCTGTAGGATGCTGACTGTAAGATTTCCGACATTATTACGTGATTTCTGATACCAGCTACTATCGGAGCTCAGGCTAATCGATCAGAAATGATCGTCTTCAAGGACAGAGCTTCCCTGGGAGCCTGATCTACCGACAAATGTGCCTGGGGATGGAAAGCCGCCGCTCAGCAAAATCCTGGACCAGCGGCCGTGCGGGGCCTTGAGAGGGATCCCGGGGGAGCGGCTGTTTCAGGTGACTGTTGCTCAGAACATAGGTGTTGGTCACTGCAGAGAAAAGGACTTTCAAGCCCGAAGCCCATTAGACACAGGCCAAACGGGTTTGGAAGACGTGGGTCCCGATCTCGCAGGCATGTTTGTCCTCATCTGCATGTCATTAACCAGCTGTCAGGCAGGTAGCTCATCTCTGAACCTAAGGAAGGGCTCTATGAGAACGACTCTTGCTCATATTTGGAGCCCCGCACCCCCTTTGTGTTTCTCTCAGTTGTCCTCAACTCTGGCCCTGCGGGTCGTCGGTCGGGTGGCCCTGGGCACGCACTGCACGTTGGTTCCCTCGTCTGTGATCTGCGGGTCATAACGGGACCTGCCACCTGGTCAGCCGTGGCCTTGTCATGAGAACCCGTGTGCACCTGCCTGCTGGGCGGGGGTCCCAACCTGCTGTCGCCATGCAGGCACTTCTCCCCGGTGTGATGGCTCACCGTGGCAGGGACACTGTCATCTCCCTTCCGTGGCCCATGGGGGGCGTGGTCGGCACTTGTAGCCTCAGGCTCCCTTTTCTTCACACAGGCCTTGTGGACTTGCTTCCCCTGCCGTTACGATCCCACGGGAGACGAGCCCCGTGAGGGTGTGTGGAGGCCCCCGCGACCCCTGGCCCCGCCCCCCTCCCACGTGGGCATCCGCAGGCGGTGCCCCGAGCCTGTGCTCTGGCCCCCCGGTTGCCCTCCTCCTGCCCTGCGTGTGGTCTCGGCCTCTCCTGCCCCCAGTGTCCATCCACGTCCATGTCCCCAGCTCTGACTGTGGCCACTCCTGGCAGTGACCCCGGGTCTCTGGCTTCCCCCGGGTAGTGCCCGTCTCCACGCCCCTGCCCGGTGCCCCGGGGGGCCTGCTCGCAGCCACTGCCAAATCCACGTGGGTTTTGCCCTGGTTGCACGACTGCACGTCTGATTTCAGTTCTGAGGGTGAAAAACGGCTCGTGCTCATAGAACTTGATGCTTCTGATGACAAACGTACTGACAACCTATAAAGTACGGGGGCAGGAGAGAGACAAAAAGAATAAAAATCACATTTTCCACCAGCGAGAAATTCCTGCCATTTTGGTCTGTATCTTCCCAGGAGATGCTTTCCTATAGTTAATACGTTCATCGGGCTCTTTCGAAGGCGTGAGCAGAGCCGCACAGCCGTCGGGGGAGGATGGCTTTAGTTCATTTCTTCGTGGGGCAGTGAGGACCTGACGCCGGCGCCAGAACCGAGGGCATCCCGAGAGGGTGTCCCCTGCTTCCTCGTCTCCGCTGGCCCTCGCTGTCTCTCTCTGTGTCTCTCTCCCTGTCTCTGTCTCGCCCTCTCTCTCCTGTCTCTGCGAAGCCCACCTCACCCACACGACCCCTCACAGCTTGGCCAGCCCTCTGTCTCACCACCCGATGCCTTAGGTTTCCAGCTCCAACCGTCAACTGCCTCCTTTTCTTGGAACTTCTGAACTCAGATGACGTAGCCAAGGAGTGTGCAGGTGTGCATCTCTGTCGTAGGTCGGTGGTCAGGCTTTGATTCTCTCGACTGGGTCAGGAGCCCCCCCTAATCCAATTAGAGATGACGGGGAGACGGAATCGCTCACACGCGGCGCGCCTCCCTGGGGGCTGTCTCCCAGCAGGGCTGTGTGTGGCGTGACGTGGGGACACTGGGCTCTCTCCACGCCGGCTCTGCCTGGAGGGGTCTTCCCTCTCGGTGCCCCCTGGGCATCCCGTCACCCACACGCCTGACCCCGACACGGTTGTAGGAAAGGAGCTGGGTCCCAGACAAGTGGAACCCCTTCCCTCCTCACTCTGCTGTGTGTTTCCGCGTTATTTCCTCTCAGTTTCATTTTCCTTATTTTTAGTATTTTATAACATTTTGGTCTGTTGTATGCATCTTTGCTAGTTGCCTTAAATCTTTTTTGGGGAAAAAAATAATATATAAGTAGATATAAACTATGAGATATGCAGTAGTCAAGCTGTTTAATGTTTATCTTTTTGTTTATTAACACTCTTAAGTTTCTGAATTCATGTTTGGGAAAGGGAAACATCCTCCAAAGAACTCACTTTTTTTCTTCCAGTTTTATTGAGATAAAATTGACATAGAGCACGATGCAAGTTTAAGGTGTACAGCATAATGGTTTGCTTTATATACATCAGGAAATGATGACCACAGTTTAGTGAACATCTATCATCTCATATAGATACAAAATAAAAGTAGAAAAACTACTTCTTCCTCTTAGGGTTTATTTCCTTAACAGCTTTCATGTATAACATTCAGCAGTGTTATTATATTTATCATGTTGTACATTACATCCCTAGTACTTATTTATCTTATAACCGAAAGTTTGTACCTTTTGACTACATTCTCCCAATTTCCCCTCCAAAACCTCCCACCTCTGGTAACCACAGATTTGATCTCTTTTTAATATGGGTTTGTTTGTTTGTTGAAGTATAATTTACCTACAACGCTATGTTAGTTCCTGGTGGGGAACATAGTGATTTGATATTTCTCTATGTTACAAAATGATCCCTTCTCCAAAGAACTCACTTAAAAAAGTTCTAATGATCAATAATACTACCTAATACCTAAACCCAATTAGTCATAAAACTGAGAACCTTAATTTTGAAAGGAAACTTAAAAGTTTCTGGTCCAAAAATTGTGATCTCACAAATGATTTAAGCTAAGAGAAATCAGAAATTAACTATCTATATTTTACATTCTTCTTTGAAAATATTAAAGAAGAAACATTGAGACAATGGAATATATAGTCCATTTTTACATCTTGATTTCAAATTATTTCCCTTACCTTTGATATGCTTTCTTTTGGTTTAGATTTTATAAGCATGATGGTTTAAGGAAAATCTTGTACATATGAAGATATTAGCAAGGGTTCTCCAGAGAAACAGAGCCTATATATAGAGAGAGAACGGCGTATATAAAGAGAGAGAGAGAGGGAGAGAGGGACCGTAAGGAGCTGAGCGGCCTGCGTGGCTCTGGGCTGCAGGTCCAACGTCGGTAGGGCCGGCTGGAGACCAGGGAAGGTCAGATCTCGAGTCTGACTGCTGTCTGCTGGCACAGTCCCTGCTCTCTGGGGGATTAGCCTTCAGCTGACGGGGCAAGGCCCACTTACATTATGGAGAGCAACCTGCTTTACTCAAAGTAGAGACTTAAATGTTAATCTCATCCAAAAAAATACCTTCCCAGATCATCTAGAATAGTGTTTGACCAAATATCTGGGTACGGCTCTTATAGATTGAGTGTTTGTGGCCCCTCCTCCAAATGTATAGGCTGGAATCTCAACTCCCAAGGTGATGGCGTTAGGAGGTGGGGCCTTTGGGAGGTGATCAGGTCACGGGGGTGGGAGCGTTTGTGGAGAACCTGGGGGCAGGATGGCGACTCAGATGCTCCCGCATCACTTTGTTGGTGAGTCTGCCCACAGAGTCTGCCTGCCCTGCTCCTCTCTCTCCCCTGGTGCGGAGATGAGCCTGGAAGCACGAGAGGCCAACTGATGGACAGGATGACCACTCCACGGTCTGCTATCAGAGCTGAGTTGGAAGGTCTCGTGCACAGCAGATGCTCAATTAACATGAACTAAGGGTGTCACCGTCGTGGGTGCTGTCACCTGCAGGTGCGTTACTGACTCAGGCTGTAGAGGATTCGACCCCAGTGAAGCCTGCTAAAACGCACGCTGCACGAGGGCAGGACGCTGCTTTGTCCTCGATGGATCCCAGGAGCCCGCATGTGCCGGGCCTGGCCCTGGTGTGGCCCGGCCAGGGCGGGGACCCTCTCTGCACCCAGGTGAGGCTGGGCCCTCTGGCTGTGGTGGCCTCTGTGGGGTCGCACGCTGGGCCTTCCCCTGGGAACAGCCGGGGAGGGCTTCACACTGGTTCCCTGGAGACCTGGGGTCCAGAGAGTAGTGGGCAGGAGGCCGAGTTTGAGCCCCTGGTGGACGGGCAGCTCCGAGGACCCTGCCTCTCCAGGGATCTTCGGGCCCCGTGGGGACAGAGCTGGGCTCCACCCCCATGCATGGTGACTGCTGCTCTGGGAAGATTCCTTGTCGAGCGACAGAAAACATCCCGCGGCTGGCGGCCCTATTTGCACAATGCCTTCGTTGACTCGCTTGATGACTTGGTTAAAACCTCTGACACTCAGTGGCTGGGAAGGGACTTGCGGGCTCGGGACAGCGGCTCAGCAAGCAGGGCGTTTGCAGGACTCAAACCGGGGGAAGCTGTTTTTGCAAAGCCGTGAGTGAAAAGGGGATTTTACAAGATCACTGCGTCTCAGGCTGAGCTCAAATCACCACATTTCTCGTCTTCTTTTGCTTGTTGAAAAGTAATTTTTCTTCCTGCAAACATGAATTGTAAATCATCAACTCCTTTTCCACTGCTTTTTTCAGAAGAAAAGAACTAGCAAAAGCAGGTACCTTGTTAGGAACAGATTACGCGTAGAAGGAATGTACAGAGCTTAGGGATAAAAGCCCTTGCGTCACTGAGACGCTTCAAGTTGGGGCTGGGGCAAGTGCCTCTCAGGTCATTTCAAGCTGGGGCCCATTCTCGGGACCCTCGGAGGATTAAGAAATAAAACAACACCCATTGTCCTGGGCCATTGTGGCCACACTTGGGTTAACTCGGGTTAATTGAGACTTGTGCTCCTGTGGGTCCAGAGACTTTGTGCAGCAGAACTGGAGGGTCTTGCTGTAGTTTTGTGATGTGCAGACGAGAACCAGAGCTGCAGATCAGCAGGGGCTGATCTCTCAGAGAATGAGAGACACAGACAGAGACAGAGAGACAGACAGAGACAGACAGAGGCAGATAGAGAGACAGAGATAGAGACAGAGATAGAGAGAGTTACAGAAAGACAGAGCAAGACAGGGAAACAGAGACAGAGAGACAGAGAGACAGTGAGAGACAGAGACAGAGAGAGAGACAAACAGAGAGAGACAGAGAGAGCTCGCAAAAGGAAAGGTGTTCTCAGCAGTCCTGGAGTTCAACAGCTATAAAAGTCAACAGAAGTTTCCCCAAGATGTTAAATGTAGAGTTTCCGCACGACCCAGAGATTCCACTCCTAGGGAGAGAACCCTGAGAGAAACGAACGTGTGTGCCCACACAAAGCTTGCACGAGAACGTTCACAGCAGCTTTGCTCACCAGAGCCCCAAAGTCGAGACAGCCCGGATGTGGCGTCCATCAGCTGACGAAGGATCAGTGGCACGGGCCCCATCCGTGCGGCGGTGTATTGCTTGGCCATGGAAAAGGGTGAACCTTGAAAACGTTCTGCTCAGGGGAAGGAGCCGGAAGAGACCATCTACTGTGTGAGCGCATTTCTGTAAAATGTCCAGAAGAGCAGATGTGGAGACAGAAGGTAGATGAGTCGTTGCCCAGAGGGTGGGTGGGGGAATGGGGTGACTGCTCATGGGTGTAAACTTCCTTTCTGGAGTGATGAAAATATTCTAAAATTAGCATGTGATGGCGGTTGCATAATTCCAAGAATATATTGAAAACATTGAATGTGCACATGGAACTGAACTTTATGGGATGTGTAGTCGTCCCTTGGTACCTGTGGGACGTCGGTTCCAGTATCCCCTTGAGTACCCAAATCCGACGATGCTCAAGTCCCTTATATAAAATGGCCCAGTATATGCATATAACCTACACGCATCCTCCCACATACATCCAATCATCTCTAGGTTACTTATAATACCTAATACAATGCCGATGCTCTGTAAATAGTTGCCGGCGCACGGAAAATTCAAATTTGCTTTTTGGAACTTTATGGAATCTTTTTTTCTGAATATTTTCCATCCGAGGTTGGTTGAACCCATTGATGGGGAACCCACCGATACAGAGGGCTGCCTGTAAGTTATATTATAAAGTTGTTAAAAACAAGAAAAAAGTCAAAATAAATCAAGAGCATTTTTCTTTGAGTAAAAAAATTCTCTGCTTCCTTCAGTGCTTTCAGGCAGTAAACACACAGCTGAGGTGGGTTTCCCGAAGGCGGGGCTCTGGACAGGACCTGGGCATGCTGCAGGAGGGTCCCCGCTCCCGGCAGGACCCTCAGAACTGGCCTCTTCTGCCCTCCGCACGCCTGAGGAGACAAGCTCGTCCTTTGGATAGTCTGAGGGACACGTCCCTCTCCCACCGCCTTTGGCATTTTCCAGCCAGAACACGTTCACAGCCTTTGACGGGGTTCTCCATGAATTGGACAGATGCCCGGCCTCACACCAAAGGGTAACAAGGTCGCCCGTGCCCTGGAGCAGCGTACACGCGCCGGGGCAGATCCAAGAGGCGACATTCCCTAATTAGCAAGACACAGAACCAGACTGAGAACTTTGGTGCTTGGGACAAAGAACCTGCACTTTTTTTAGAGTGGATGCGGCTGAGGTCACAGCCTGTGGACCCTGACTGGGGGTTGCCAGTTGCAAAGTCGGGGAGAAGTACTTGGGCGTCACGTGGTGCCCCCCCGGGCCCCGGGGCCCTTGCCTTGATCTCAATCCTCCTTTTGGGGGCCTACAGCGTTTTACAAATGTTCAGTCTTGAGATGGCTTTGCAGAATGACTGCATACACAGACCTCTGTGACTCACCCTTTGCCACTCCCGAGAACACCCCAGAATAAAATCTAATTCCACCGCATCGATGCCAACGCCACCTGCTGACTGGCACTTGCTAATCGCCAAGGAGCCAAGGGAACAGGGGTTCCCAAGTCTGTGGGTGCAAGGCAACCTGACCGGTTGTGAGGTCTGCAGTGGCAGTGGCCCGGGGAGACCCCTCGGGCCGGCGGGGACCCTCCGCATGCACGTCGGGGCCTGGGGCCGCCTCAGGGGTGCTGCTCTGGGAGCCCCGCGCTGGGCTGCTCAGAAGCCTTGCAGAGCTTCGGCTGAGCCCTGAAGGAAGTGTCCTGTGGGCCACGGCCGGAGGCTTGGCCACGGGGGGCTCAGGCCTGGAAAGTGGCCGCAGGGCCTTCATTTAAGGTGGAGGAAAGCCTCCAGTTCACTTCAGGCCCCCAGGTGTGGTTTGCGGCTCTCATGGGTGAGGGTCTTGAGGAGGCGGAGGAGACCCTGCAGGAGCGGAAAGTCTCGCGTGTCCTTTCGCTGCAAATCCCGCCGCCGGCCTCCCTCCCGCCTCTTCTTTTGCAGTTACGGTTGAAGGAGGAAAAACCCACAGGAAGCCTGGCGTGGTCCCCCCCCCGTGATTGTGGCCCAGAGTCAGGGTCTGAGCAGGGCGGTGTGGAGGGTCCAGGAGTGGGGCGGGCCGGCCTGGGCCCCGCTGGAGCAGGAAGAGAAGCCCCTCTCCACTGTTTTCACCGTTACATCTCAAACTCCAAACAAGGCCCGTGCCTCTGGAGTGGGTGGTTGAAAAGTGATTAAAAAAAAAACTAGTGCAAGAAGGATGAGAAGAAAACAGTATGTAAGCTGAAAAGAAGTCACATGTGTGGAGGGATCTGTTGGAAGTCACAGTGGATTAGTCTGCGTGTCACAATCAGGGAAATCTCTACTCACGGAATGGAGTTGGTCCCCAGCCCCAAGGCAACCTGCCCTCGCTTTTCTCCTGGAAGCCGCCCTGGAATTTGGTGAGTGGGGCTCTGAGTTCTCAGTCCCAGACGCTCCGGGCCTGGGCTCTTATCCTTGGAACAGACAAGTCAGCTGACCCAGGGTTTCTCTGTAAAGAAAGAGATGGTCAGTGACCAGTGCCTCTCTGTGTAATAAAACGTCTAGACAGCAATTAACACCCATTTCCCCAAGACTGTTGTGTCATCACAGGCCCTGCCGCTTTCCAGGGAACCAGTCGAGGTCTGTTTCGCCCTGAATCAGTGTCTCAGCCTGACCAGGATGTGCACAGACTGTGGTCGCAGGACGAGACCCGCCCCCTGCCCCGGGCCGCTCGCCCACCCGCCCGACTTCACCTTCATGCCGCCCGTGGGCCAGGCGGGGCGTCTGGGGACCCAGGCTGGACGGGGTGCTGGGCTGTCCGTGTCTGGCCCTTCGTGCTCGAGCTGGAACCAAGGCTGTGAACGCCTGGTGGCTGGCTTTGTGCAAGCTGACCCCCATCACCGGCTCCTCTTACACCTGCGGCCCGGCTTTGACAGGGGCGACGAGCCGGTGTGGCAGGGACCGCGGACCAGGCCCCCTGAGGCGCCGGAATGTCCCTCCCTGATGTTCTCCTGGTCCCGCCGGGAACCGCCCCCCTGGCCCATTTCTCCACTGCCGGTGGCTCCTTCCTCCGGACCGGCACCCGCCCCCAGCGGACAAAGTTCCTGTGGTCTCTGGCTCTGCTAGGAAGCGGGCTCTGCTCGCTCTTACGGCAGAAAGAAGGATAACATTCTTGGTTCTTTCAGCAAACGAGCTCTAATAAGAGTATTTCTCAGTGATGCAGAAATCCGCGGGGTTCTACTCAAACCGGAGGATGGGATGGGGACAGGAGGAGGTGTGGTCTTTGGAAAACACACCCAGCAACGTTCATTGTTTCTCTCTGGTTGAATGTACTGAACGCGGCAGGAAAGAGGTCTCGAGAGGTCGGAGAGCACAAAGAAGGAGGAACGGGCAGAGATGCTGACCCGAGGATGTGCTGTGTCTCCTTCAAGGCTCCTTACATGTGTGCATTTGTATCTTTCATGCTTTTGTAACACTGGGAACGTGACTCCTGCTCTAACCATTTAACACATTGTAAGCCTTTCCCACCATTACACGCTCTCCTACAGTGTGGTTTACCTGGAGACGCAGTGAAGGACCACGCTCCAGCGGAGAGAAGCAGCGTCCGTCGAAAGCTGGCCGACTACCCCTCAGAGCCGAGACCCTGATAAAGTACATACGGACACACAGGGGACTCAGAACGGACGGACGGCCCTTCTCGGAGCAGCAGAGGCCACTGCAATGTGCTGCTGAGGCTGGGGGCAATGAACCCATTTCTCAGATGAACACACTAACCCGCAGATCGGCAGGAATAGGAATCATTTCCCCCAAAGACTGTGCTCCCTTTCTCACACTCAAAAGATGCCCATGCAATCACAGTAAGCGTAGTAGCAGTTTATGCATTAAATTATATGATAAAGTGTGATTTTGCAAAGCTCAATAATAAATGATTGAAAGTGGAATATTATACGTAAAATGCAAATTTTCTTGTAATTTGAGTGATTCATCTTTCAAATACCTGGCATCTAGCCTCACTTCTCCTCATAATTTTCTCAGGGGTATGACATGGCTCCGGCTTTATCTAAGAAGAACAGGACTGGATAGACTCTTCTGTCTGTGTTCGCCTTCAAGGAGGACGTGGCAGGAATCACTTGCTTTGATCCTCATTGTGAGCGTCTGAGACCTGCCCCGTGCCAGGCTCTTTTCTGCATAAGGCTGTGGCGTCTTTTACCGATTTTCCACGTGGCAGGTCTGTGACGCATCACCTTGGCAGGTAGAGGGAATATAAAATATTGCAGGTTGGCGCTGCGAGTCATGAACAGAGGAGCCCATGAGGAAAAGGAGAGAAAAGGTGGGGTGAGGACGAGCAGGTGACTGGAAGCCAGGGCGAGAGCCCCGCGCTTCCAGGGACGGGGACCTGGGTGGCAGGCGGCTGAGCTGGAGACCCCGTCGACGTGGGCTGAGCGGGGAAGCAGCACCCTTGTGCGCGTCTCTGCCGAGGCCACCTGTGATGTTTCTGGGAAATTTACATGACCGTCCATTGTTCTGCTGTTTGCCTGGCTAACTTCCCACAGTGTACCCATCACCCACCCTGGCATCCGTGCCAGCTGCTGGGTTTGAGATGTTCTTGAGGTTATAAATAAATGCCACAGTGCCAAGGGGCAGACGAGATGGAGCCTGTCGGAGCTGGACATCGGCAGCAAGCTACAATTACAGCGGAGTGGCGTGAGGTGACTTCCCTCCACCTGCAGATTTAATTGTCATGGGCTGCAGGGGTGGCGGCGGGGGGCGGGGGACGGGCGGAGGGGCTACGAGCGCCCTGTGCCCTCGGGTGAGCTGACAGCGGCCACTCCAGCAGGACCATTGTGCCTTGACACCCGGCAGCTCTTCTGTGGGGGTGGTGTCTCCAAGTCACAAACTGGGAGCCCTCGTCCACCCAACAGTGGGCGCAGAGTGGGAACCAAGTTGAGTTTTTAAAGAGAGTGAGCGGGGCTTCCCTGGTGGCGCAGTGGTTGAGAATCTGCCTGCCAATGCAGGGGACACGGGTTCGAGCCCTGGTCTGGGAAGATCCTACATGCCGCGGAGCGGCTGGGCCCGTGAGCCACAATTACTGAGCCTGCGCGTCTGGAGCCTGTGCTCCACAACAAGAGAGGCCGCGACAGTGAGAGGCCTGCGCACCGCGATGCAAAGTGGCCCCCGCTCGCCGCAACTGGAGAAAGCCCTCGCACAGAAACGAAGACCCAACACAGCCCAAAATAAATAAATAAAAAATAAAAATAAAGGAATTCCTTTAAAAAAAAAAAAAAAGCACCTTGGGCCTAACTTATTAAAAAAAAAAAAAAGAGAGCGAGCATTAGTAAACCACCTGAAAGAAGCCCAACTTTTCCCAAAGGTGCAGAATATGAGTCACCCGCCTCCATGCTGACGCCCAGGCGCACAGCCTCCCAGGTGAGTGGGGACAGCCCGCTAACCCTGCCCGACGCCAGCCCCGTTTTCATGATCCTTTTTGGCGACTGGGCTCATTCCTGGGCTCACTTGTGGTCAAGTGGACGCAGCTCGGCTAATTGCTCTCACTTTCAGGAAATTCATTGTGCGTAAATATCAGACTCCAGTGGTGATGGCCATAGGCCACGCTAATGACAAGGCAACACGGAATATAGGTAAGAAATGGTTATAATCAGAAAGCTAATAATTATCTTGCAGCGGCAACTGGACTTTTGAATTTTACATTTCTTGCATTTTTTTTTTCTATTCTTAATTACAACGGTTCCATTAATGAGAAGCGGCCTTCGGGACACAGAACGGGATTCATTCTGACTAAAGAGGACGTGTGCTCTGAGCATGTGCGGGAACAGCCAGCGCATCGATTTCCACTGAGTGACAGGATGCAAGTGCTGGTTCCCACACGAGGGCGACGATCCCTTCGTGGGCAAAGCAGCCGCAGAGCCCAGCACGCAGCTCGGACACAGGGACCCCTGGTCTCCAGGGCTGTGTGGTGTCACACTGGCCCTCGGAGCTCTGCTTGTCATGCTACTTGCTGCTATGTGTGTCCTGAACTTGAGATGGATGTGTTGATCCCCGTGAGTCAGCGACCACCTTGCGGGCAGCCAGGAGGCCCCTGCTGGGAGGTTCCCACGACAGAACAGGTGGTTTAGACGTGAGCTGACTCCAAGGACTAGGAGGGTCCCTCAGCTCACACACACGGAAAAGGCGGGGCCTGACCGCTGATGAGCACAGGAGCCCGACAGCATCAGGCCAGCCCTGCACCCCGAGATCCGGGCAGCTCGGCCCTGCACCCCGAGATCCGGGCAGCTCAGCCCTGCACCCCGAGATCCGGACAGCTCAGCCCTGCACCCCGAGATCCGGGCAGCTCAGCCCTGCACCCCGAGATCTGGACAGCTCAGCCCTGCACCCTGAGATCCCGACAGCTCAGCCCTGCACCCCAAGATCCAGACAGCTCAGCCCTGCACCCCGAGATCCCGACAGCTCGGCCCTGCACCCCGAGATCTGGACAGCTCAGCCCTGCACCCTGAGATCCCGACAGCTCAGCCCTGCACCCCAAGATCCGGACAGCTCAACCCTGCACCCCGAGATCCCTACCACTCAGCCCTGCACCCTGAGATCCCAACAGCTCAGCCCTGCACCCCGAGATCCCAGCCCAGGCACAAACAGCCAGTCACCGGGGGAGCTTGGAGAAGCCACAGGGCAGAGGATGTGCTCCCCACGCTTTCTCGGGCACACCCCCTGGGGATGATCGCAGTGGAGACCGGTTCACCCAGACAGCATCGCTCCCCTCAAACGAAAGGGCTTTCCTGACTTTGTGCTGACGCTGCTTTGCCAGTTCAGGCCAGGCTGCGGTGGGCTGCCCACCCTCTCCCCATGCCCCTGTGGCTGGCCGCCCGCCTGCCCCACGGCTCATGCATCAGCAGCTGTCGTGTGCGTGAGGACACCAGGTCACTTCACCTCTAGGGACCCACACGAGGGCCCCAGACAGCTGGATTCTGCAGTTTTCTGAGCATCAGGCTTGCGCTCAGGGAGTTTTGGGGCAGAGTGCAGATCCTGGAACCAAGCCCTAAAAGCGCCACACATTTCCTGTTCCCAGAAATCAAAAAAATCCCACGAGATTGTGTCGATTATCTGATTATCCTGAGCTGTTAGGTCATAGATGGTTATTATGTTCTTTCTGAAATAGTCACAAAAGAGAAGAAATAAGATTATATGGCCCTTTAAAAAAAAGGCACCATATTGTGTTACAGTGAAAAAGAGAGAGATCAGGGGCCGGAGGAGAAGTAGGAGGAAACCCACAGGAGGGGGCGGTGAGGGAGGTGCCTTCGCCGAGGCCATATGGAGGGGAGGCGAAAACTGCCAGCTGTTTGTGTGTCCAAATCTGAATTGTTTGAGCGTCACCCTAGGAAGGTGGGGAAGCAAGGGCTCCGACTGCAGCCACGTGCTAGGCCTGTCACGCGGGCCGAGGCCTGGCCCCTGGCTGCCAGGAGCTGAGGGTGTGTGGGTCAGGGTCGGGGCTAGAGGGGAGGTGCCCTCCCGGCACCTGAGGCCGGGCTGTGGCACCTCTGCTGCAGATGAGCAAATTCTCATATATTTAAAAACTGCGCATCTTGGATTTTGACGGCTGTACCTGCATTCCAACTCATCAGTTCAGTTAAAACAAAAATGGACTCTATTTTCTCCCGTGCAGAATTCATCCCTGGGGGTGTTTGCACACCATCCCCTGAGCCTGTGCGGTGTCTGAGGGGGGCCCTTGGCGGGGCCTGCGCTCGTGATCCCGAGGTCCTGAAGGAGCCGCCGGTCAGGAACAGGACCCTGAAACCCGCTGCGCCCCGGCCCGCGTTGGCCAGGCTGCGCTCATGCCATTGACTTTTTATGACAGTATGATGCAGGTGTTCCGCTGGCAGAGTGTCCAGGGCAGGGAGCCGGTGTCCCAGATGTCCCTCTGACTCCGCAGACCCTCCTGCAAGGCCCTCTGGATCCTTACCAGACCCAGGGGTGGGCCTGGCTGGGGAGTGGAACCTGGGACCTTGATGTCCCCCGAGGCACCGGCCAGGCCCTTCTCGTTAGCTTCTGCTTTGCCGGGGACGGGACCCCCCGCTTCCAGGACGAGGTTCTGTGGAGGATGGCGGGACTGAGCTACGTCCAGGGGACAAGCCCGTGCTGGCCGGCCCCTCTGGAGATGCCTGCCCTCCTGCCCCTTCCTTATGGCCCAAGTGTGGGGCGGAGCTGGTGCCCCGCTGGCGGCCTTCCAGGCCCCTCCCCCCCAGCACCCCCCCAAGCTGGCCCGCCCGCCCTGCATAGAGCTCCACGTGACACCAGGGTCCTTGTCCTCGGGTCCTCGTGAAAGGAGGCTTCTGGCTTTGGGTCTTCAAAGGTGCCAGGACCCGAGGAGTGATGCCAGTCACCAGTGTTTCCAGACAGAGGCCCTGCTGGGGTTTCATGAGATTGATCTCGCACCTGCACCTCAGGTGACAGCAAACCTCAGTCCCAGCTTTTGCGTTGCCTGTCCCTGGCCGCCTGGTGAGCCCCCACCTCCAGGTCCTCTGCTCACAGATTAGAGGGAAGGCCGCAAACGCCCAGGAAAAAGCACAGACAGTGAGTATTACCGGAGCGGGAGCAGGTCTCGTGGATGGAGGTCATTGGGCGTGGCCCTGGCCCGGCTGCGGCGTGTCACTCGGGCAGCGGCCTGGGAAGTGTTTTGGAAGCACGAGCAGGCGTGGGTCCGCGTGGTGGAGGGAACAGCTTGGGCAGGCCCGGGCAGGCTGTGTGGGCCGTGTAGACGCTGCTGCAGCGCTCTGCCCCTTCTCATCCAACTTGACCTAAAGGACACAGCCATCAGGAGCCCCCCTTTTTCTGTAAAAGCAGAAGAAGCACATCTTTGGGCAGCAACACCCGCATTTTCCTAGAGACTCTTCAAGGCTGGTTCTCAGCCGAACACACACAACACCCCTCATTTCGTTAGGAATGTGACGAGTATTTTTCTCTCTTTTTAATTAAATTTGCATTTCAATTACAAACTGATCTTTCTGACAAACACTTTGTCATTTAGCTACAATACTACAACTTATGCTTTCATCAAACGCACCTGAAGCAGAATTGTGCAGCCTGCGTGAGCAGCTGCCCCCGACTCGGGCTCCCGCTTTCATCCACTGACTGTCCTTGGGCCTCAGAAAGTTCAGTCTTTTCCAGTGAACTCATGTCATGGTAAGTTAAGTTTATTTATTACCCTTGCGCTTATATTTTAGGATTGCAAAATGAACGTGCTATGGAGTACAGACACACAGACACACAGACTCACACAGACACGCACAGACACACACACGCCCCTTTCTGCACGCGTCAGCGTACATGAACTTTTACTGAGCTTAGCAATTGTTATTTGACCCTTGTTGATGCCACCTCTGTTCCGTCTTGGGGGTTCGGCTTATTCTGCGGTTTTGATGTCTATTTAAAGAGCATTGTCCTAACTCTGAATTTATCAAATCCTTTTTCCCCAAAGCTTTCGTCTTAAAGAAAAACAAATACTGTTTATTGAATGATAATAGGATTAACCACATAATCATCACAGTGTCTTAAAATTGCTACTGTAGGACTTGGATTTTATTCCAGCATACGATATCTTAACCATCTCTCTTTTTTAGGACGATAGTAGTCAAATACAACGTACCACCACTTGGCAGAACTAATTTGAAGATTTGAGTTAATGACCTGTGTTTGGGCACAGAGACAGGTCCCTGGTTTCTGTTCCCATGTCCCCAGTGTCACCCTGCCATTGACAGGGTAGAGGACACACACGCCTGCCTCTGTGGGGGACCCTGAGGGCCCCTCCCAAGTGGGGCTCTGCTCTCCTGCCCGTAATGTGTCCGGCACACAGTTGGTGCTCAGTGGGGTATGTGGGCTGAGCGGATGGGGGACAGACCGTAGGGGGGGACCAGCATGGGGGGTCCTGGAGCCACAGAGATGAGGCCTCTTTCCAGGGACACAGCCACGTGAGGACAGAGGGGGCTGGAGTCGGCAGCTTGACCTTGAGGTACAGCCTTGACGTGAGGAGGGGCAGTGGTGGAATGAGGGGGGATGGCTGGCGTGCTTGCAACCCCGCAGTGCATCGTGGAGCCTCGGGGTAAGGGAAGGAAGCTTCTGGAATGTCCCCTGGGTGACAGCAGCCCGGAGAAACCCACTCTTCTCTGCAGGTCGGGACGCTCTGGGGATTAGTCCGCACGTGAGCTCCCAATGGGTGGAGATTCTGGACACAGACACTTAGGCCAGCTGATCACTTATGAGCCTAGCGCAGCAATTAAGTGAACCGACCTAGGAGCCAGACTTCTGGGTTCAAGTGCTGGCTTTGCCACGAGACCCATGGCCCCGGGCAGATGGCTTAACCTCCGTGCCTCAGTTTCCCCACGTGTAAAGGGGCACAGCACAGGGCCCACTGCACAGGTCCCTGTGAGGTCTGTGGGGCTCCTATTCTTGGAATCTAGGACGGTGCCAGACGCACCGAGAGCAGTGGCCTTGGCCCCCGGTTTTGTTCTGGAAGGTGCGTCTGCTGCAATGGCTGGGGTCACGGGATGACGTGGACCAGGGGCCGCGCCGCCCTGGTGACCCCGAATGGGGACATCAACGTCGAGAACATGCAGTCCCCGTTCCATCCGTTTCCTAATCCTCACGCACGTGTGACTCCAAGACGGAAAGTCACGGGAAAACCTCTGAATGAAACCTGGGGACTCATCTTGGATGTGACGGTCCCTGGGAAAAGGCTCAGGCTATGCCCGAGCACTGCTGGGGGCCGGGCCAGGCCAGGGGTGCAGGGATCCGTGGAGGAATTTGCCAGGTCTCTCGATCTTTCAGGGTTTGACCCACCACCGGTTGGCCAAACATTTGTTTTTTCTCTTGGAAGATCAAGTTTTATTTTTTCTCATCTGTGGTTACATTTCTAAGTAACTTAGAACTAACTAGTACGTAGAAATGACACAAAAGCGTCATTTATTTCCTGAATTAATTTTTTCTGTTGCCCTCAACGCACAGGCATAGGAGGATTTAACTGCCCGAGTCACCCCTCCTGGGGTGTCCGCTGTGGCCCCGGCCGCGTGCTGTCCTGTCCTCCCGCTGGTGGGGTTCCTGTTGGTGGAACTATCTAGAGTAACCGGGCTTCACGCTTCTTCCCGGAATCCTGGCTCTGCAGCTGCAACAGAAACACAACCCAAAGCACCAGGCAGCTCCTCCACAAACACAAAACCCGACTCACATGGTTGCAGCTGGGTGTTGATTTTCAGTCCAGGAAACGAACAAACTTTGGAAATGATAGACTCCGTTCAAAATTCTTTTCTGTTGTTGCAATGCGCAGCCCTGGCTGTTCTGAAGCATCTTAGGGGCACCTGTCCTCGTAGGGAACACACCTCCGTCTCACGGGGCTCAGTTAGCATTGAAACTAGCGTCTCGGAGCTGTGTGTGGTTGGAGGGTGCGCCCCCTCTTCTCAGTCATCCTCGCGTTGAGGACGTGGTGTCGGGTGATCAGAGAGCATGATTCCAAGTTCAGAAATTGGTTGGAATATCAGGCTGCCGAGTGATCCTGGACAAGACATTTAGCCTCTCCCAGCCTCAGTTTCTTTATTTTTAAAAGGGGTCAATAATATAAAGATTATGAAGCTGAGTGAGTGTCCCAGAGGGTCCTGGGTACAGTGTGACTCGGGCCCTTCGGTTATGATGGACATCGAGAAACGATGCTGTTTACGGCCTGAACAAAGCCCCCTGCTCACGAGCCTCTCCAAGCCCTCTGCGGCCGCAGGAGGCAAGCCTGGCTGGTGTGAGTTAGTGTTTAAATCTGTGCTGTTCAGACGGACTCTGCCCCTTGTATATCCTCCTGGGAGCTACTGATGTCATCAAGCTTTCGGAGCAACTTATGTGTTTGGTGAGGCAAAGTTTAGATGTATTTACATTCTCTGCTCAATTAAGGATGCTCATCAGACCCATTTGGGCAACTCGATATTAGAAGAAGAACGAGTAATCTTTATGGGAATCATCTTCCATAGAAAGATTAAGTCAATATTGTGGAATGCTTGGGCGGGAAACATTAACAAACCGTCCGGCTCTGAGACGCGAGACTTGGGGGGAAGAAATAAAAGGAAGGCCCTGGGTTGTCATTGCAGCCTTGCCTAATTCTCAAGCTGTGCCAGCCGGGCCACCCGTGAGCTGTGAGCCCATTAGGAAAACAGCTGCCCTAAAAGAGAAGCAGGCGCGGCGTCTATTTATTAAATCTGGAGAGGGGCTCCATCCATCACAGCAATAGGTTTTAAGTGTTTGCTGGGCCAGGGAGAGACCCGCAAGCGCTCTTTGAAGTGTCTTTGCTGAAGGTAAACATCTGAGGAGCATAAATAGCTCGCTCTTCCCGCCAGCGAGTAACCTTGTCAGAGGGGCCGGGCGGAGGGGGCCGGGAGGACATCTGAAAAGGAAAGGCAATAAAGGAACCCTTGGAACGGCAATTTGCACATTTACTGCTCTTTGATATGTTAACTAGATTTTTTAAAAATGGAATTCTTGTCTTTCGAGGTCCTGGGGCAGTGATTGCCTCAGTGAGGACCTGCCGGGCAGTAGGGACCACGCAGCTTCTCGTTAACATGGCGACTCGGACGACCTCGTGGACGAGATGTAGTGACCGGTGGTACCATCCCCTCCAGGAGCCGCTGAGGGGGCCGAGCAGGGGCCTCTTCCGTCACGGTCACAAGGCTGCGTGAAGCTTGGGAGTTTCTTGTAAACAGGACATGTCCATTCTGAAAATCAGCAATGCTCTAGAGGACAAAAATTTTAAAAATTCATGTCATCCGTACCATCTTAAGACCCAATAGCTCTGGATTTTTCAATTTAGTGCTTTTTAACCTCCAGGAGGCTGATTGATTATGTTAAAATACGTCACCATAATGGGACACACGGTATTGTGTGTTATTTGACAGGATCTATGACAAAATCAACATCAGGCCATGCAAATCAGCAGGAAAGCCCAGTCTTCCAAAATTCAGTTAGTTGGATGAGTAATAACTTTCTTCTTCACGTGTATTTGGTTGCTAAAATTTGAGCCATATCTTTGACTTCGAAAACTTACTAGCTGTCCAATGACAGATGAAAGAAGACTTTGATTTCCAAAGTATGCCCTTCCATCTGGCGGTGATCTCCCTGGGTTCCGGGGGGAGCAGGGTGGTGGGGAGACGGCAGGGTGACGGAAACCATGACGATGCTACCACGTGAGGACAGAGAGTCCACGCGGAGGTCGGTTACAGCGGCAACAGGAGCTCAGCCAGCCGAGGGGGCAGCAAACACGCTGTCCAGACACCAAAAGAGCAGTGTCCGCTCTCGGCCTTGCCCCTTGGCTGGTCCTGGAAATGTGGGCAAATCACCTATGATCCCGTCCTTAAATAACCCCACCCAGCACCTGCAGCGGGTTTTGGCCTCGCTGGCGATGCCGGTCATGTCTTCCGTCCCCAAACCTCCGAGGTGGGAGCTTGTGCAATGACTTCAGCCACCTGCACCGAGCAGGCCGAGGTCAGGCCGCCTGTGTGTGAGCGTTGGGAGGCCAGCAGATCCAGGACTGTGTTGGACCCCCGGCTCAGGCAGGCAGCCGACCCCACGGGGAAAGTCTCCCCCCGAGCCAACGTGCCGGAACATTCTCAGGGGCGCGAAGGACGGGAGGGGCGCCGGAGCCCCCGGGGGCTCTCCTCATACAACCCCAACCCTGGGCACCATCCCAGAGCAGCAGCTCCCCAGGAAAACTTCCCAGGTCCCCCCAGCCCGTGATTTTCAAACTACTGGGTTCATGACCCAGTGGTGCACGCAACCAGCATTTACATAGAAACAAAATACAAAGCAACGGACGAGGATGAAACAGGTGTCGGAGCACCGCATTCTTCAGAAAGCTTCTACTTTTGTACATTGAGTGTCACCTGCAGGGACCAGGTTGGACCTCGGCCGTTCCTGCAACCCTGCCGTTCAGCGTCCCTGTGGCACTCTGTCACGATGCAACTCTGTGTGCTGCTACTTCACCAAGCCCCTTTCCTGCAGGGCCTCTGAGGCCCTTGCTGGCCGTGCATAACATGCCCGTCCCACAGGAGAACCTCGGCCAGTGTTCCCACGTGGAGGAGGAAGTGGGTTGAGTGGACGTGAGCCCGGCAAGGAGCGCAGACCTCGCCGTGTCCTCGGCCGGACGGGGCCTGCGCTCGCCGGCCCGTCTGAAGCACTAAAGGGACTGTGACATCCAGGCCACCTGGGCCGGCCCAGACCCCAGCCCCTCGGAAGGTGAGGGGGCAGGGTTGGTGAGTGAGGGACCGACGCTTCCCAGCAGGGGCTCTGGGTTCCAACAGCCTGGAGTCCCAGGCCGTCCCGCAGGATTCGTCCACACCCTGGGCTCTGAGTCCAGCAGAGGCCCCTCCAGCGGCCATGCCCGCCCCACTCAGGCCAGGACACTTACTGCTGCGTGTCTGGTGCGCGGGCCTCACCCTGCTCCTCACTGATCGTCCCCAGAAAAGCTGTGTGTAAATCGAATTTAAACAAACCGTGCGTTGCATCTCATATTGACTAGGGAACTTACTTTTTTTCCCTTGAAAGAAATTCGAGATAATATTGTTTTAAAGAATAGAATCTTATTGCAGTGTAAATTGTTATTCTTGTATTTGTTTTCTTTCTTAGGTTTTCTATGTAATGTTTTCTTTCTCCTTTTTAATATCGGATGCATATTTCAGATGGTGTGCGGTAAATATTTTAAGTTCTCTCTCTCTCCGTACATGTTGTAAATATTTTTCACTGATAGGTGTTAAGTCTCTGAACAACAGATCGGCAGATCCCGCCCTCCTTCTTCCTTCCTTTTTCACTCTTTCCTCTTTTAATCTTACCCTGACCTTAATCTTCTAAATGTCTAGCCTGGCAGCATTCCACGGAGAACTGTAATTAATACAGCTGAGTTAACGCCTAACTTGAGCCATCACCCGGCCTCCTGGTTTCCAGCACCTGCCATACGCCCCCGATGTCGAACGGAAAGCCTGGCTAATCCACACCCTGACTCTTTTCGTGCCCATTTGCTGAGACCACCGTGTGTCTTGGCCTTGGAAAGAGAAGAATAAATAAGGTACATCCCTAGTCTCAAGGAGTGGTTGGTTTAAAAGAGAGAGAGAAGCAGAAAGTTGCAGAAAAGCCCGGCCCACTCAGCACTAAAGATGATTGACGGGTGCAGAAAGCACGGGTGAACCCCTGGCTGGGGTGTCAGGGGCCCGGAGGGGTAGAGACCTGCCCTGGGTCTCCAGTGGGTACCAGCTGGCCGGTGTCCCAGGATTAGAAGCGGCTGTGATGGTTGAGGCAGCTTCGCAGAGACACGGGTGTGAGGTGCCTGGGCCTCCACGCGGTTCAGGATGCGGGGGAAGGGGGAATGGGGGCGGAGGGTACTGTGCAAACCTGCAGGGTCAGGTTTGGAAGGGGAGTCCGTGTGCCAGCGGGTTCTGGACAGGAGAACACCGGGCTCTTCATCTTCCCGAGTATCTGTGGCTCCAAATCCCCTTCTGATCCTGCAATTTGCCTGGGTTTCTCACGAGGTCACTGAAACAGGACTCAAGTCTGTTCTAGAGCTTTCCTTGGGACGAGTCCTCAGGTTTCTGTTTACCTGAGTCGGGGACCAGAAGGGAACAGGACTCGCCAGTATCTGTGAGCATGTCTCTTTGGATAATCGTGTGGGGTTGGAGAAGTTCCCCAGATCTCAGTCTCAAATTCTGTCCCGTCTGTGTGGATGATCTTCTGAGGCTGCTGTTGTTCTGGGCCCAGGAAACTCTGATTTTATCGCATGGCCGAATTGACATATTTCCCAGCAGACACCTCCAGGAAAGAAGAAGATCCGGGCGGGGGGTATTTGATGGCGCTATCTCGGTTCTCATTCACCTGTCTGTAAGGTGAGGCTGCTGGAGCGGCAGGTCCCCAGGGGCTGCTCTCACCTGTAGCCCTGCGATCATATCGGGTGTGCGTCTGGTGCCTTTCTGTGCATGCGAATCTTTGGCAAATTCTTTGATGGATAGAATTCTGAAACGATTCTCCAGGTAAAGTATTTTTGTGCATGTCAGGATACTAGGCTTGTCAGGGAGCAAAACAAGACTGATCTAAGCTCTCCGAGATTTTAGGGCTCTGACGGGCCGCTCGCCTTCCCCGGGGGATGGGTGTGGGTCACAGACACCGCGGCCACCAAGGGCGATGCTGGAAGGGGCCGCTGTGGTCAGAACCTGCCAAGGGGAGATAGGCTCACGGTTCCCTGCCCGTCTCTGGGTCATGGAGCTTTCGCCCACAAAGCAGCCACAGTCACTCCAGGCCCTGCGACATGGTGCGGGGCGTGGGAAAAGTGCGAGGACCCTCAGGCGCCGTGCCAGCACAGGGCGCTCTTTAGGAGTGGCCTGTATGGTAATAATAACAACGCAGAGGGGTTAAACGCAGCCCCGAGCGGTGCTGCCTGGTCCCCGCCCGCACCTGTGAAGGTTCAAATGTGCACAAAACATTTCTCAGATCAGCGCCATCCCTCAGCTGTTTTAAAACAGCTGACTTACCTCTGGCAGATAAATGTGTGTGTGTGTGTGTGCATGCATGTGTGTATGGGCATGTATGTGAATGTGTGCATGTGTTTGTGTGTGTACGTGTATGCATGCATGTGTGTACATGCATGTATGTGAATGTGTGCGTGTGTGTTTGTGTACACGCGTGTGCGTGTGTGCATGTATGTGAATGTGTGTGCGTGCATGTATGCATGTGTGTACGTGCATGTACGTTTGTGTGTATGCATGCATGTGTGCATGTATGTGAATGTGTGTGTGTGCATGTATGTGAATATATGAGTGTGAGTGTGTACGTGCCATTGGGCTGGGTTGATTTCGATGCATATTATCTGGTGTTGTGTCGTATCCATTACCAAAATACCGTTATCTCAGAGGTAAGAATTTAAATAACTGAGGGTCACGTCTCACCACGACAACAGCCCCTGCAGCAGGCGGGCGGTGCCGCGGGTCCTGGGAGCTGTCGTGATGCTCCGGGGGGCGCCGTGCACATCCTGACCCACCGTTTGTGAGCAGCGCAGGACCCTGGCCGATGTGACAGTGATGCTGTTATGACTACTGCCTGCTGGAGTAATTTGGGGGGAGTTGGTCCTCCCACAATGACCATTTTTCACGCCCACATTCTCAGGCTGGAAAACACTGGGGACGGCAGAAAACACTTGGAGCCGAGACAAACCACTTCAAATCCTGGCACGGTGCTGAGCCTTCTGGGTGGATCGTTCCAGAGGCTCAATTCTTTAAATAGCCTTTCCATCGGAGTTTACAGATATGAGAAATGGCCAATGGAGTATTTTTTTTTTTTTTTTTTTATTTTAAGTTCAAGTCTTCCTTGCCCTGAATGAATCAGATGGCTCTCTAGGGAAGGATGGGGCAAAACCAACAAGGTCCTTGTTCAACAGAGGAAGGGTCTGGTGTAAACGGCTAAAAGTAAACCCACGTTAGCCGGAATTCCTCATTGTCGACCCCAGCTCTGTCCTCATTACTGAAGATAAGACGCCCTCATTTTTGCCTTGTGAAACTGAAGAATCAAGTGGGAGGTCAAATTAAGAAGAGGCCGTGCATCCACCTGTGTGACCGCCGGGGACCCACGCAGGGACCTGCATGTCGGCTTGCAAAAACAAATTTAATTGCCAATTATGGGATTATAAAACACCTGAAAATCCTGGACTTAGAAGTTAGCTGAGCAACGTTGACCTGGGGTTTTAGTGAATTTTAAGGCTGTAATGAAATACAGGCAAAGGGGAAGTATTATTTTGAGTTTGCTTGAAGTCCCACTCCTCACGCTGTGAGAAATTGGATGTGGACTGCAGGTTCTCTCTGTGTGTACGTATAATAGACACAATAGATAATGTTATGAATATATGACGTATGCTAATGATAATTATGAGGCCAGCCCAGACAGTTTGCAGTGATTTTCCCCGCTCTTTGCGGCTGTTGGGAAGGAGGGCTGAGCGGTGGCGCTCAGGGCTGCACAGCCAGGGTCCAGGACCCCCGGGCGCCTTCTTTACCACGTACCGTGGATCCACGCCCGTGGAGCTCACGGCCAGCATTGCTGCAACTCGCCCTGAAGGAGGCTCATCTAACACACGTGTTCTCTGCAGGAGGGACGTCACGGCCTTCCTGTGCTCAGAACACCCGCCAGCCCACCAGCATCACACACGGGACAGTTGTAAACAGTGAAATCACCAAGAAAAAGCTTGAAAATTTGAGAAACGTGGCCCTGAATGGACCCTGAAGAGGACATGTGTTTCCCGTCTAAGAGCTGGAGCAGGAGGCAGGCGTCACCTGTTCGCTGTCAGCTGGGACGGGCACCTCGGCGTCTCTGTGCATCTGCAAAGGACCACGAGGCCCTGAGCGTTGATTTGAGGTGACAGCATGTTTTAGGGGGTGAGTGAATTGCAAATACGGAATCCGTGATCCAAGAGGGTGAACTGTGTCTGATGTCTAGGAAACTCCTGAAAAGGAGGAGAAGTCAAATATTTCTGTCTTCTAGGGAAAACCAAAGCACGTGTCTTGGCGAAGATGGAGTGAGGCTGAGAGCGCGGCCACGGCCACCAAAGGCGCACGGCCTGCATGTGCGCTCGTCAGCAGTCTGGTGACACCAAAGGTTTCGTGCCTGTCTCTGCACCTTCTTGGCGATGCCGCTTCCTCCTTCTGTCTTGGCTGCCGTGGCGGGATGCGGGACGCCTAGAAGGAGAAACACTTATTTCTGACCTTCCCCAACCTTGCCGGGCGTTTACAATGTTCTTTTTCGTTGTGCTGGCTTGTTAAAAACATTCGTGCCCCCTGGATCCTTTCTTAATTCCGCATTTCCTCAACTCTGAACATTTGGTATGATTGTCAACTAATATTTTGCAGGAAGGAACAGGAAAGAAAAACATAGCTGCTCAGGTCTGGGGGTCTTACTGATTGCCATGTATTTGTTTAGACATAAGTTCCAGAGGCAGGTGTAGAGGACAGTGGGCTTACTTTTAGTTGACTTATGTCCTTGTTAAGGACACAATGGATTTTCCTGTTAGTTTGTTATTATTTTTTAATTATTGGCATTAGCATTAATCTCCCAGGAAATGAATATAAAATAGGAAAAACGCCTTGGCCTCACTGGCAGTATTATTTTCTAGGATCTAGCTCTGTGGCGTTGAATGGAACCATTTTCTCTTCGCCCACATTCAATCAGGGCTTGTCTTCTTTATCCCTGGGCAGTTGCATAACTCTAATATTGACCTTAACCGAAGTCCTTTGTTTTCTACCCTAACAGCCTGAAGCATTAAAAAATGCGTGTTTACTTAATTTGTCCTGGCATGCGGTGTAATTACAAGCAGTTTGTTTTCTCTGTTGTAAAATATGGTCTGGAGAAGGAATAAAGTAATGTGGAAAATTAACATCATGATGTACTGTATCATGGAGTAACACTAAAACTGCCTGCCAGCGCTCGTACTGGAGGGCTGCTGTTTGTGTCGTGTGCAAGAGCAATAAAGAATTAAATGCCTCTTTCTCAACTGTATTTGCATGATTTTCAGCTGCAGTAAAATTAATCTGATCTGCCTCTGAGAATAAATGCCACCACGACGACAAAATCAAAGACCCCGAAGAGTCGAGTGGCGCTCCCACAGCTTTGAAGTCCTACCTCGGTGCTTGTTTTAATGGATGAATCTCAGGGACACCATCCTTGGCTGAGACCCGAAGGCGGTGGACCCACCATGGGCCGCTGTCCACGCTTGCGTCCCCACAGGCGTCCCCAGGTGTGTCTTTTGGGCCCTTTAAGGATGGGCGGGCCCAGATGGAAACCGGGACACAGGACAGAGCGCAGCTCCTCGGGCCACCCTGTGGCCTCCGCCCCTGTTGCTGGAGGGTCTTGCCAACTCTGCAGCGTGGTCTGCTTCTCTGTCTCACTCCTCCTGCAAAACATTCTGTGATACTCTCTGTGAAGGACACTGTATAAATAATAAATTGTATTGTATCATTTACCAAACTTCAAGTGATCACAAAAGGAAACATAATAAGCCTCTTACAATAAAGATAACAAATTCCGCAATTCGCCCAGGGGGCAAGTTAGGACAGTGTCTGTGTGGGCGCATCGGACTATGCCTCCCTCAGCTGCTTCCTCCCAAGCTCTACTTGTTGGTTCTAAACAGCTCGAGGGAGCGAAAGCCCCTGGGACACCAGTGAGTAACTCAGCATCACTTCTGAGCTGCCATCTGTTCTCCATTGGGTGACCTGCCTGAAACTGGCCTTATTCTACGCAACGTGCTTTAACGTGGGCCTTCTGGGGACGTTTGAGGCCTTTTGTACTTGTGTTTGCAGTGAAACCACAGTGTCAGGCTCTGAAGTGTCTCAAGTGCGTGTGCTGCTTTTGTGCAGAGGGTCCCCACTCAGGAGACCCACGCCCACTGAGAGAGGCCTCCTGTGTCCCAGGAAGGGAGCGTCTGAGCCCAGGCTGTGGACAGAACACGGTTTATCCAGCTAACCTGCCCCCCACCCAGTGGACTCATCTGCATCTTCCCCAAGAAGCTGGGTGACTGCAGAGGGCAGGGGCTTTTAACAACAGTCAAGCAGCAAAAAGCCTCCTGGACCCACTGGCCAGTGGTAGGAAAATCATTAGAAGAGGTCGGGCTCAGCAAATATCTTAAGAATAATTCCTCCTGTAATTCGTGACCTTTGGGGGATAGAATCAATAGCGTTAAAAAAAAAAGCGCGTCAGCCAGACGGCGCTTCCTGGCGAGCGGGAGCTCCTTGTCTTGCGATGTCTGTGTCCTGTCTGCTCCTGAGTGGCAGCTCCGATGGTGGTGACCTCACTCCCCTTCCTCTGCGCCAGCCCGGGCCACGGGGGCAGCTGTCTCCTCTGCGGCTCCGCACGGTGTCCGATTCCTCCATGAAGGGACCCATGGGGGCCGCCTGGGAGCAAGCTGCCAACCTCCCCGGGACCCCGGGCAGAGGGCGCCCCCGACAACCTCACCAGGTTGCAGGTGCTGGTCCCACATTTTGTTCCAGGTTCCCAGCAACGAGGGAGACCTCAGAGAAAAAAGGGAGGGAGGGAGAGACCGCGGGCAAGTCTCGCTGTAACTCTTCTACCCAAGGACCTTTTTGGAGACTTTGGAAAATGCAGTAAGTTGATTTTCCCCAAACCTAGCTCCTTCCCAAGTGTGGAATGTACTCAGTTTTGGAGTCACAGCAAATGTGTCTGTTTATTTCATACATGACCATCCCCCTCCTGCAGTAGGTACTTGGCAAACTCTAAAGCTCCTTGGCTGGGGGAAACGCACACCTCTTAGGTCCCTGGACACGTGCAGGAGACAGGCGAGGGTGGCACAGAGACCGCGGGATTTCGGGATCTGGGTGGAGCCCGTGTCAGGGTGGGGACTCATCAGCCTTGGCCTTGGAGGCTTTGCTGAGCAGCCTCTCCCTGAGGACCGTGGCCCTCCGTCCACTCCTCCCTCCTCCCAGCTCCGCCCTGAGCCTGCCTTCTAGACACTGACCTTCCAGATCCAGCCCTTGGGCTTCAGTTTGTTCTGCATTTCGCGCTGGGGATGCGCCCTGCCCCGCTGGTGCCACTGCTGCCCTTGCGACCGTCCTCAGATCAGTCCATCTGTGCTCCGCAGGGCGTCCTGGCGCCTGTGGGCCAGGTGAGCTGAAGAGAGAAAGGGCGGACCCTCCTCACCCTGGAGGTCTGGGTGATATGGGCGCACTCATCCTGGTGGGATGACCACTGTGTAGACAGGTCCAGGGGGTCCTGGAGGTGGAGGGACTGGACGGTCACTAGGGAGACGCGGGGAGACGCCGGCACGAGCACAGGGTCGGAACCCAGACGCGGGCCTGGAATCCCGGCTCTGTGGCTCTCTAGAGAGTGTGGCCCCTCTGAGCTCCGGTTCCCTGGTGTCAAGACAGACATGCCTTCTGACCTCAGGTGTGTGCGGATATGGAAAAGCTCTTCAGGCCCGAGGGCTTCACAATGTGGGTTCGTTCACATAAGAACGGGCAGCGAGAGGACCCCCCCACTGCTCCCCGAAGCACCCGTGCCCTGAGGCCTGGGGCGTCACCGAGGGCAGGGAGACAGCTCCAGTTCACGCCGAGCTGTCTTGGCGTCCGTGGGAAGGCTGCGGGGTCTGTGTGTTTCCTACTTCTCGTCCCCAGCCCAGCCCTGATGGCTGCCTGGTGGCTGGGGCCTTGGGCCGTTGCCCTTCCCTCCTGCCACCTGGCCCCGCGCCTGGGGTTAAGCTTGTGCTCCGCCTTCCCACTCGCCGGCTCTCGGGGCTCCCGCTCCATCTCCTTACAGCCCCCGGCACCACGTCACCACCGAGACAAACTTGCTTCTGGTCTCGTCCGTCTCTGTGAGAACATTCGAGTTACTTCTGTGGTTTCCCAGCGCCTAGAACGGGGCTGGCAGCTCTGTGAGGATCTCTCGGATAAATGAACAAGTTCCTGTGACTTTCCAGGGGAGGCGGTTGCTGGGTGATAGGACGTGAGGGGGAGGAGGTCACGATCAAGGTGAGCTCCTTACCTGTTTCCTCAGGATGGGGCGGAGTCTGTGCCCTTGTCCACGAGGGTGGGCTGGGCGGAGGCTTGGGCACGCCCACCTTCCCTTGGCGACCCCTCAGGTGAGCATGCTTCTCCCTTCCGGACTTGCTTTCCCAACACATGGTCCCGAGCCAGTGGCCTGGGAGCGTCTTCCTTGGTAACTTCTCTTGAAGGAAGCAGAGAAACAAGGTGGGATCTGGCAAAGACCCCGGGGCTCCGTGCCCTGCTCTACCCCAGCCAGCAGGCCATCCTGGGGGCTTCTCTGAGCCTCGTGGCCTGCCTGTAGCCCACGGCGCATTTCTGTTGTTTGCAGTGAGGCTGGATGACGTGGGGGACTGTCCCCAACGACGCAGAGCACAGAGCCTGAGGCTGTATCAAGGCGGGTGGGCCCAGCAGACCTGCTTTCCTGGTCTCAGGTCTGAGCCGAGTGGCAGGGGCCGTGGGCTGCACCTTACGGTGATTTCCGTCCAAACCGGTCTCAGTAGAATTTAGGCTGTAAAACCAAGCGCACTCGTGTAGACTGGCTGTGGGGTGGGGTGGGGGAGGGCAGGAGAAGTCGGTGAGATGTGTGGTCCTGGCGTTCCTCTGCATCGCATCTCTGGTTGGGTACCATTCGCGGGGCAGAGCTCTGGGTGTTGTTGGGAAGACCACAGCTTTGGTTTGGGTGTGTTGGATTGAGGCATCATTATCCTAGGGAGGGTAGGACAACACTCCAGACATGAGCAGTGACCCTGAAGTCAGGACCCTTGTCTGAGCCTGGCAGGGAGGCTGTGAGGTGCAGGAGAAGGTCAGGCCCAGGGGGCGCGGGGGCCCTGCATGTCGAGGGGCTCCGGGCCACGAGCTCACTTCTCGGGGTGCCCACTGGGGTCGTGATGCTGTTGCTGACCGCTGACCCCAGCAGGTGCTGGGCGAGCGGACCTCGTGGCCATGGAGGGGTTGGCGGGGCGGCGACGGCCTTGGGCACGAGCTGGGTTTCTAATACTTGTGTTGGTAATAGAGCCTCGCAGCTTGTTGAATTCATTTTAAGAAGCATTGATATTTCCTGTACTGTAATTTACCGCACATTAACTGAAACATTACAGGGCCTGTTTTTGGAAACGCATGTGTGACTCTCATTAACGCTAACTAGGGAGAGGTGGGGACATCGAGAGCAGACTGTCCCCTGCACCCTCCCTCGGTGCAAAGACCGACCTGCTGTTCTGTGGAACTGTCGGGTTCCTTTTCCTTCAAAGAGGTTCTCTCTCTGTCTTTGAAAAGGACCAAGGGGTGTGTTTAGCATTGAAACTATATCAAGAGTCATGGTGAAAAACAACCTGTAATGACACGGTATGGTATTAAAGAGTCAGCGTAGGGGATAAGGGAGGGGAGGGATCAATTGGGAGATTGGGATTGACATACACACACTACTATATATAAAATAGATAACTAATAAGGACCTACCATATAGCACAGGGAACTCTACTCAATACTCTGTAATGGCCTATATGAATAACAGATTCACTTTGCTGTACACCTGAAACTAATACAACATTGTAAATCAGCTATACTCCAATAAAAATTTAAAAAAAGAGTCAGTGTAGCTACAATTTCTATGCTTTGATTATTTATAATTATGGAAATATTTTGGGAGGAAGAAAAATATTTTCCGAAACTTATCAACAAGTCTAGTATTATCTTCACACCACTAATGCACTGCAAAAAATATCCCAGCGTAAAATGTGAAAGTGTTTTTTTTTTTTTCTTTTCTGTATAACTTCCAACGGCACATCTATCACATCGTAAATGACAGGCAGCATTTGTGGGAGAAGCCAGGGGTGTAACGGTGCGCAGGCCGGAATTGCAGCCTATAAAATATTGAGAGAGGACTTCAGCTTAGCAGTAACATGAAAATACCTGTAATCGAAGTAGGCCCCATTGGTTAAGTTTCATCTTATATTCATATAAATATTTCAGGGTTCTCCCTTTTGCCACATACGATGTTAGAGGCCCAGAGACCAGCAACATCTCTTTAACATCCCCAATAAACTGTGTGGCCTCCATGGAGCTAGTTTTCCTTTACTGGACAGACTTGTAGGCAGTTTACTTTGAAAATGTCATTTTCCTTTTGTTTCGAATAATGCAGGAAAGGTTTCGTCTCCTTTCAGCCAGTGCCTGTAGAGATGCACCGATGACCATCTCTGTCTGGTCCAGCTGCTGGCCATAGCTTGGGGGTGGTACGGAGCTGGCATTTCCGTCACCTTTCTTCTGGGTGGAATTTGGATCATTTGGAAACAACATTTCTGAGTGTTAATCTGAGGGTCACTGTGCCCAGTGTTAGAAACACGAGCGGCTTCAGGGTGGGCATCGCGACGTTGAACCACGTCCCGGACCCCACCGGGCTGTCCCTCTCTGCCGGTCAGCATCGTGGGAGGTCACGTGGGAGGGGCTTGTTTGAAATGCGCCTGCAGGGGTCTGGGGGGGGGCGGGGTGAGGGCATCAGCGATGGTCTCTGTCTCCTCCTGCTGTCCAGCGTCCAGTGTCCAGCCTTCTTCATACCTTCAACCCCAGGCATTTTGCCCTCTGGTCCCCGTTTCGGAAGCGATACTGTTTTGACCCTTCTCAATGGGATAAAAAGGCACTTTGTCTCTCTAGTGCTTCTGAATATGCACCACGATGTGCTTTGTGCCGTGTTTAATGTCTCCCCTTTTAAACGGAAGCTCCGGCTGGCATTTGCCGTCTGTGAGGCGAGTGAGGGACCCAGGGTGCGCGAGGGCCCGAGTCAGGAGCACCCACGGTCTCGCTGTGTCCTGGCTCTCCCCGAATGTCCTGTTTCCGTCAGCCATGGTTCCACTCCCATTTGACCTTTTACTCACTGGTATGTTTGTCCCCGTCTTGCAGTCAAAACGGCCGCCTCCCTTGAAGGTGGGAGCGGAAGAAATTCTGCTGCAGGGCGCGGTGCGTAGGGCGAGAAGCTCCTGCGGTGGTTTGGGGTTTCAGCGGCCAGATGTTATCTGGGGTCCTCGCAGCCTCTTTCCTCTCCCTCTCATGGTGTGAACCCGCTTTCCTTCCCGGATGAAGTGCTGTTGGCAATGTGCCCTATGATCACGTTGAAGAGGTTCCCCGGAAATCAGCATAACTGCAGCACGAGGTGTTTGGCTAGTTTATTTTTTTAATTTTGAAATAATTTTAGACTCAGAGAAAAGTTGCAAAAATCGTGTAGAGTTCCCGCGTGCTCCTCCGATGTTGCTGGTGACCGCTACAAGGGGACAGTAGTGAAACGAAGACCTTAACTTCGGTGCAGGGCTGTCACTAACCTGCAGACCTTGCCCTATGTCACTGGCTTTCCTAATGACGCCCTTCTCCTGGCTGGGATCAGGCCTGGGTCCCCTGCTGCATTTGGGGTCACAGCTCCCAGGCTCCCGTCTGTGGTGCGGGAGAAAGTCCTTGTCTCTCGCGCCCCTGGCACTTGTGACGAATCCCGGCAGTTGCTTTGTAGAAGGTCCCTCAGTTTGTGTTTGTCTGATGCTTCGTCCTGATTAGATTGAAGTCATGCATTTTTGGCAAGAGTGCCCAGGATGTGGTGTCTGATTTTCAGGGCATCGTATCGGAAGGTACGTGGTGTCTCTGTGTCTCACTGCGGGTGATGTAACCTTGATCTCTCGATTAAGGTGGCGTCTGCCAGATTTCTCCACAGTAAAGTTACTATCTTTCCCTTTGTAAGAATAAATACCTTAGGGAGGGGGTGAAACTTGAAATTATACAAATATTCAGTTTCTTCTGAAACCTTTCTCACCAATTTCACATCTCATGATGGATCTTGCCTGTGACCATCATTAGGGAGGTGTTGTAATGGTGATCTCCCGTTTCTCTCACTTTTTCTATATTTATTAATAGGATTTTTTCCTTAAGGAAGTGACACCCCTTCCTCCCATCATTCATGGTGGGAGTTAGGAACCTTTATACTCGTCCTAATATGTATCAATACAGTTCCTGTATAAAGCTTGGCTGAAAATGTCTGTTGAAATTAAATCTTGTTACCAGGATTCATCCAGGAAATATTCATATGTCTGGTGTCATTTTATTTTCTATTCAAGTTCATAACATTTTTCTCGTGCACTTCTTTGTACCTTTGGAACTCAATAATGTGATTGACTAGTGTCCACTTGAAGGGACTATTCTAAGATTTTTGTCCACTTAGAACACTGTCTTGTGATTCAGAAAACCAAATATTAATATAAATTTTTTGAAATAATCTTATAGAGCGTCATTATAAGTTCACATATTTAAACAGAGACACGGTATATCTCTAGATGTAGAAAGCTAAAAAATTGTCAGTGGAATCAGCTAACTTAGAAATAATGGGAAAATAAGAAACTCTTGGAAAAAACATCTTTACAGGCACCATATATCTTTACCCTCAGTCTTTCAAAAGAAATGACACATGGATATTAAAGAATATTTTTGCAAGATTGGGTGAGTTGGATGTGTGTTCTCCTGCATATAAATGTTTTACTGTCCTTTAGCAGCTGGTCTTAGCCAAGAAACCAAGATATTTCCTGCTAAGCTTTAAATCAGCTGTTTTATTGAGCACAGAGAATGTTTTACTCTAACATAATTCTGTACATAAAATATTACATTAGAAGAAGAAGATAAAGTTTTGTACTTTCATTCTCCATCTATTTGACTGAGAACACTTGCAACGAACTCTAAGCAGTCGGGAGGATTTGAGGTCCAGATGGGCGGCAGAGGGAGGTCTCCAGTGACCAGACTCCTGAGTTGCTGGGGGAGGTTTTGGCAAGCGCACTGAAAGGTCATTTTAACAGCAGGAGAAACAGACGACAGCTAACAGCGGTAAGAAGTCAGAGGGTAGACACGCGCAGGGACCCGCCCTGGGGCAGCCCCATCCAGAGACCGGGTGATGGAGCTGCCCAACGCAGCCTACAAGTGCCCGCTCGCTTTAGTGGGGCAGTGCTCAGGGCCGTCTTCTCCGCAGAGCTCCTCCCACACGGGGGTCTCTGGGGCTGTTGCACCATGGTTGGACTTCTGCCGTCCCCCCGCACCCCCGCTCAGGAGCACTGCCACGTAAACCCTCTGCTTCCGCATCTCAGAGCCGTGTTTCTGCATGACAGACGTAGAAAGGATTTAATTTTTTGAATATCCCAAGATGCCCTGTAAAGCACCAGTCTCCACTCTCTTACATTCTGAGTATATTGTAAACAGGCTGTAATGGTGCATTTTGCCCGAAATCATGGGGGAGAAACATTAAGGTCCATCTTTTTTAAAAAAGAGAACATCCTTCCTTGCACTTACACGCTCGTTCTCCTTGGTAACTTTAGCTCATCTGATACTCTTGTCAGACAGCCTCAAATGTCTCCACACTTTGAAACCCTGGCTGTCAGGATAATTAAAACTTCCTATCCTATTTTTCTGCTGCTTGGATGATTAATAGCAAATAAAGTTTCCAGAGGACCAAGCCTTCAGGCTCACCAGCAGTTATCTCTGCTGCGATTCGACCCGCATGGAAGTCCTACTAATGTTTTCTGCACTCTTGTGTTAGGGGAACGGGTAATTACATTTTATGCAAAGAAAAGTTTAGCTGAAGTGTTAAGTCAATACTTCAGAGGATGTGCCCAGAAAATGTGAGGACCACGGACAGCTCCGGGGCTAGAAAAAGGGTCTGAAGGCCTTGAAGGGAGGGCAAACTGGGGATGGGGATGGAAAGAGAGTCTGAATCCAGCTGTTACCTTAGCAACCGTCGTTCTCCCGCCGCCCCCCCCCCCCCCCAGCATCTTCACGGGAGAAAGAAGTTAGCACCTCTGTTCAACAGACAGGGAGGGATGAACGAGATGAGTTGTCCAAAGCTGTGAGTTGTCCAAAGACGGCAAGTTGCTGATGGGGGTGCTGGAACGAATTTCTTCTCTGTTGTCTTATTTTTAGGTGTCATGCTGCCACTGCGATACCACCCTGTCTAGAAATAATGAAAAATGCAAATATCTTTCTCAAAACTTCCCGTTTCTCTGCCTCGTTGACACTATACACTTGTCATTTCATGTTGTCTGATACCTTCCTTTGCTCTTGGGTACTGACTGTCATTAAACAAGTACATGTGCCCTTTCCACGTAGACAGTGAAGCTCAATGAACATCCCAGGAACGCCTAAGCCGCCGCACACACCGCTTTCCTTGCCGGTCTCCCCAAACGTAATTCGTGCTTCTCTCCTGGCACCTGTCGTGTCACCATTCGGTTCCTACAGGCCACCCTGCCTGGAAGACTTGGTTTCCAAGCGCAGATTTGGTTTTCCTCTGTCTAGCTCCTGTGTTTAGCACAAGGCTGAGCCTTTGGCAGGTGTTCATTGTGTGCCATGAAGAGACTGGATGTACTTTGAAATCTGCAGGCAAAATGTTCCAAACCGAGCAGGAGCTGTTTTTAGGAAGATGTGTTTGTTTAGAAAGTGTGGAGCAAAGTTTGAGCAGGATGTGTGACCACTCAGTTAAACATGCGCTCTTCTGCTTCTCCCAGTGAGGAGGTGACCTTGTGGTCTCCAGGCTTTCCCACCGAAGTGACCATGAATGACGCTTTCTTTCCCCAGGTCACGAGGCACAGAGCCGGAGAGACCCTTGAGACCGTGCTGGGCCCTCTAGAAACTAATGCTCTGGAGCCGCAGTGAGTCCTCCTCTCTATGGATCAATGCGATTTATCAATCTTTTATTAATCGTTTTAGACTCCCTATTGTTGCATTCTCAAAGTACCCTCAGCAGACCCTCCTGTGGGTACTAGTCAAAAGTGCAGAACCTCGGGCCCTAGGTTCAGACCTGTTGGATCCAAACCCCTGGGTATGGAGTGAGGGATCTGCGTTTTTATTTAGACTCTACGTTGATTCTTGTGCACAGAAAAATCTGAGAACCACAAGCAGCGATTCTTTTGAATTTTTTTATGCTCCTCTTTGCAGAGGTGGCTTCAGAGATTGGGGTTTCTTCATCCACGGTGTAGCGGGAGCTGTTGCCGGGGACAGTGTCCACGGGGGGCTCGTTTGCAGCTCTGCACCCCGCCCCCTGCATGTGGGCGGAGCCCAGCGACTAGTTCTCGCTGATGGAGTGGAGGGGACGCTGCGTCTGTCCCTTCCAGGCCAACGTGTTAGGAAGTTGGTGGTCTTTGCCCACCACGGCTGTGAGGGGTGTCTGAAGCCGGGGAGGAGGGTTACGCCACAGGCGGAGGGAGCCTGGCCCCCAGAACGGCAGCCAGCAGCCGACGGAAATAGCCATGTAGGACTGCTAAGTGAATGGGAAATAGATGGGTGAAGCCACTGAAATTTGGAAGCTTATTTTTTGTTCATTTTGGAAGTGGGTGCAGGTGTGATAAAAACCTGAAACTACGGCCTCGTTCTGGCGGTATGTTGATGGATGGTGAGGTTGGCGCTGCAGGCCAGAGGGCTGGTGAGGCCCATTAAGCCCTGGCAGAACGTTTGGCAAAACTGTCGCCCGCAATGTCTTGGAAGGCAGGCCTCCTTGTCACGGAGCCTCTGGCTGCAGCGGGGTCTTCGGGAAGGCCCAGGATGTTAGCGTTCGCTGGCTGCCACGGCCGTCGCCAGGGGGGCGTTACGAGCAGAAGGTGAGCTCGGATGATAGCTGGTGGGTTTCAGGTGGAAATGGAAGAAAAACCCAGGTGAGGCATCAGAGCTTCACAGGGTTGGAAGAAATTGCTTCTGGATCCTAAAAGGTAAGAGATAAGACTGAAAAGTAGTTTGGATTACGAAGCCTTCTCTGTTAAACAAAATGAGTCACTCTGTGCCAGCCCGGGCTGAGCGCTTTACTGCCCGTGTCTCAGAGGGTCTCAAGGTGGAGGCTGGTGGGCGGGGAGATGTGCAGACAAGCAGGGAACACAGCGGGCCCGCGGAGTGTGTAAGACCCCTGCCGCTGCTTCCTGGGACCTGGAAGGCCGACGTCTGCGATCCTCTGGGGGCTTTGCTCAGGGAGGGCCAGGACACCCAGACTAAGAGGTCCCGGAGAGCCCAAGCCTAGTGTCCCCATTGGACCCCCAACCTGCACAAGTAGGGCTCCTTTCCCCGGCACGACTTCAGATGCGGCCATGGAGGTGATGGGCCCAGCAGGGTCCCTGAGGTGGAGGCAGGGGCCGACCACACCCGTCCGGGGTTCACAGGCCTCTGGGCAGTGGGAGGCACATCTGGGCCCTGATGAGGCTTCGTATCGCCCGAGAGCCTGGGGCCTGAGCTGGATACAGTGAGCCGGGACTTGGGTGATGAAGTTAGGGTCGTATGTGTGGTCCAGGGCCAGAGGCTGTGGCAGAAATGGCCAGCTGTCCCCATGCCTGTGTGTCCCCGCCCACGAGTTACCGTGTCCTCAGACGTGGCTGCCAGCCAGGGGCTGCGTGTCCTGCCCCGTCCGCTACCTAGACGTGTCCATGCTTCTGGTTCTTGCCATTGGGATTTGAGCATAAACGATGCGATGCTGTCTGCGCCGGCTGAGGTGGGAACCAGCACCCCGTCTTCTCTGTCTCGTTGTAGTTGTTGGCTGGAAGAAGAGGAGTCTGGGGCCCAAGGGGACGTCAGAGCCACAAGGGGAACGTTGCTGTCAGGACACTGGGGAGCCGCAGCGAGGTCACGGCAAAGGATGGCTCTATCAGGCCTGTGCTTTGAAAAGGTCGGGGCGGCGCTGGCGCCAGGCGCTCAAGGCCAGAGGAGCCGAGGCTTAGGGTTAGGAGGTCGTCGTGTGCACGGCAGCTTTTGTTGTTAAGGTTGTAAGAAAGGAAACGCGGCCCTGCCTTCCCAGGAGACTGTTCATCTAGGCGTCACCTTAAGCAGGTTCGAAATAATCCAAGTGGCATCTTCGGGCACAGAGCAGCCCCCGCCCGACCTCAGCCCCCTTGTGCGATGTGAGCGGATGGGCCCTTCCAGTCCCCAGCCTCTCAGGGCCAGGGAGGAGGCGTGGAAGCTGGCTGAAGGCGGTCTCAGGGTCTTGCCTGTCCCGCCTCTGACCCTGGGGTGACTGTCCTCTCAGGACCCCCCTTCCCCCAGGTGTGAGCCATCCGACCCCTTGCCCTCCCGGCCCTGCGTCCCGTCTGCCACGCCGGTCCTCCCTGCCCTGCCACTGGCTCAGTTTTGTCTCAGGATCCGGTACCGAGGCCACCACCCCGCCCTCCCCGGCGGCACGGAAAGCCCGCCCCCCGGACACAGCACTCAGCCAACGCCTTTGTGCTGGAAGCACTCGGGGACTCTGGATAAAGACCTGGTGCCGGACGGTCAGCGCGGGCAGGACTTGAGGTGGGTGCCCTGTGGGTCCGAGGACTGAGAAGCTGCGGGGGAACCAGCAAGAGCACACGCCCCATCGTAGGTGGTTGTGGTTAAGGAGGAAGGAACAGCTATTCTCCTTTACGACTGCCTGTGTTGTTTTTCCAAATGGCTACTACTTGTTAGCACGTGAATACCATCAAGTTGTTTGGACCTGGCCTCTTGATAAAGGGAATGATTTGCTGTTTTGGGGGGCCTAAGGGTGCCGTGAAAATTCACTGCATACCGAGGGCTGTAGGCAGAGGACAGTTGAGACCCTCGATCGAAGGATGGGGCAGGGATGGGGGGACCCAGGTCCGAGCGTCTGGGAGTGGTGACCCTCCCCCCAACCCCGAGCTGCTCTGGAGGCCGTGGCACAGCGGGGTCCGGGAGAGCCGAGTGCCAGGGGCTGCAGGGATGAGGTGGACCCACCGAGGACCAGGGAGGCTCCAGCCCCGCCCTCTGTCCACACCCGCAGTCCCGCAGGAAGGCGGCCCAGGAAGGTGCGGCTGTGCCAGTGCCACCGGACACCGTGTCTGGCCTGGGACTGTGGCCACGTGCAGTCCCTCCATCTGATCCCCTGGCCGCCGGGCTCCCTCCCCTCAGCGCTCAGGCTCAGCTGATCGGCTGTCTCATCAGTCAGCGCTGGGCTAGGACACACGAGAGGTGTTTGAGAAGGAAGAACACTTTCCGAGAGAGATGGATCGTCTGCCCGGAGAAGGCTGTGCAGAGCATCGCTGGCCCTTGGAAGGAGTAGCGTTTGGAAAGAGACCTGGGGGCGGGGGCGCGTATCCCAGACCAACAGCGTAGAAGGTGTTGCCCCTCCAGCAGGTCTTCCACAGGCCGTGAGGAGCCGGGCAGGGGTTCAGCGTCGCCCTCACGGGCATTGTCTTCTTTTTAACAATGAAAAGGCCGGCTTGTGACTAAGTGCTATGTGCTTTATGGGGACGAATCCTTGGATGGGAATTGCCAGGAGGGACGCCTGCCTCTTGGGAGCTTTGGCACAGCTGGGGGCACGTCCACACCCATTTTGCTGTGGGTCGTGAACCTCCGCGGTTTTTTTGGTGGAGATATTTGACTGTTGAAATGCTTGGGGATGGGATTTTTGAGATGATAAAAATTGGAATAGGTTCAATTATGTATAATTCCATCAGCAACAATCTTATTAAAACAGTGAAAATGGGCCAAATTCTTCCATGCAAGCCAGTCTGGTGTTATAATTAAAAATCCAAACCCAAACCAGACCAAAAAAATAAATTGGAGACTGAAAGTCCATGCTGATAATTTGCAAATAAAATTTGCCAGGTAAACGAGACCAACGTGAACAAGAGATTACATGGACCACAAAGTAGCTCACTAATTTGTTAAATATTTATACTGAGAAGAAACGATAACTTTTGGTTCATCAACGAGGGTATGAGTTATATTAAATGGTTTTGTCATAAATATAAATCCCTAGAAGCACTTATCTGAATACCCCTAATGTGAGGAGGTCATTCATCACAATTCACTAGTTCGTTCAAATTGCTAAACACAAATATCTCCATCCTCACCCCCAAGAAAACCCTCCTAAATGAGCGGTTGTTTCTGTGACTGCTGACAAGTGAGACGGACGCTCGGGAATCTTGGTTTGCTGTGCTCAGTGTTAAACACACACTGAGTAGTGTGGGGTTTGTAAGACGGATGCCATTTACCTGTTCAGATCATCGGCCAGGCAGGATCTTAGGGTATGGGAGATTTCCCTTCCCAGCCTATCTCGATGGCTCGTGTGCGGAAAGGCCTCTCTCAGCTGCCAGCACAGACAGATCCATCTCCCACATCCCTCAAGTCTTTCCAGAAGCCCCCAGGACGGGGTGGTGGTGAGACGGCTGGCCCCCCCGGGATGGCAGGGGAGGCAACTGTCACATCCTTGACCTCTGCGTCCTTCCCCCTCCCCCCCCGCCATTACTCTCTGGACATTTATCTGCAATCATGCTTGCCTTCTGCACGTCTGCGTAGTTTTACCTTCACACTCACGTGTCTAATTTCTTTTTTTTTTTTTAAACTTAAATTGAAGGTAGGTTGTTTGTTTTTTTAAAAAAATTATTTATTTATTTATTTATTTTTGGCTGTGTTGGGTCTTCGTTTCTGTGCGAGGGCTTTCTCCAGTTGCGGCAAGCGGGGGCCACTCTTCATCGCGGTGCGCGGGCCTCTCACCATCGTGGCCTCTCTTGTTGTGGAGCACAGGCTCCAGACGTGCAGGCTCAGTAGTTGTGGCTCACGGGCCTAGTTGCTCTGCGGCATGTGGGATCCTCCCAGACCAGGGCACGAACCCGTGTCCCCTGCATCGGCAGGCAGGTTCTTAACCACTGCACCACCAGGGAAGCCCACGTGTCTAATTTCTACTTGTTGTTGTCGGTGTGTGTGTGCAGGCGTGCACGTGCCTGTTTATCTCTTAAAAGAATATCTCCAGGAGAGAGCAGTTTCTTGACAACTGCTTTCTGATCCAGGAGATCCTCAGCTTTTTGAAAATCAGTGACGCCAGAGCCAAAGACAATGACCAACTTCCTGCCACCACGCACTCGCCTGATGCTGGCCTCGTGCGGGGTCTGGGAGCTGCCTACCGGCTCCGCCATCTGACAGCTGCGCTCTCTGAGCAGGGACAGGATAGTCTGGGACGTCCCGGAGACACAGTCTTGCCGATGGAGAAGTTACATCTTAACAATGTCACCAGCTTCTGTATCCACTGCGCACTTTCCGTCTCATCAACCTTCCTGGTGAGGATGGGAAACGGGGTGGGGAGAGGGAGAGAGTCCCAGAAACAACTTTTGGCTAAACACACATTTTGTAGCAAAGACTCGGACTGGACTTCTGCTCTTGTCCAAAAAAGAAACCACTACATTCTTGGTTGACATTCATTGGAAGGTGAGGATTGAGGGTTAAATTAAATTAAAAACTAAACTATAAACTTTATTTACATTTAAAAACCGTGAAGCTGTAGTTTTGCCCGGAGATAATCAGCGTTGAGAGGCGCCCTTTCTCAGCTGCCCGCAGTAACCAGGTTTCCAGGAGGCAGAGTCACCGCGGACAGACGCTGAGCAGCTCGGAGGCGCATCGGGCCCCTAGATCCCGTGGGCGGGTGGGCGACGGGGACCCTCCCCAGGGCCTGCTCTCCTGTGTCACAGGCCAGGTGAGCACCTGATCGCATCCTTTTGTGAAACAAAGCACAGCGTGAGTTCCTCGTCGCACCTGCACGGAGGGTGGTGGCTGAGGAAGGTAAGTAGGGACCATGGGGGCCCCCGTCAGCCCCTCCCGACCGAGGTCCCTGCTCTGCCTGCGGCCCCGTCCACCGGCTTCGTACTCACTCTAACTTCGGCCTCATCCACAAAGACAGGAGGATGAACCCGGCAACCTGAACAAGTAAAGAGTTTTTTACAAGGTGGTGACAAGGTTTTGAGAATTCTATTTGGTTTGTGGGTAGGGAGAAAGATTTGGGGGTTCTGGTCCTGGGTCCCAGAAGCATCTCCTGAGCACATTGTAGGTCACGTCAGCTAAATCCCGGACTGCTGGTAACTTGAGGCCAACAGCGGGTCCTTCTCCATCGAATACCTGAAATCTGCTTGTGGAGCCAATCACACCTCTCAGAAGTGCCCCAGACACGGGCACCTCACGAGCCTCCCAACCTCCCCAGCTCTCTGGGTATTTTTGGTTGCGCTAAGAACCAGATCTCCTCTCCCCAAACGCGCACTGAGGTCCCCACCGTGGAGCTCGGCACCAGAAGGACCACACCCCGTTAAGATGGAGCTGCTCGCCAGGTAATCTGTTTACCTGTGCAGTGCTGGAAATGGGACCTGGCCATTGGGTTGCTTAACAGACTCAAATATCCTCACATTAACTGGCTGGGGTATCGTTCCATTCAATTCAAATTACGGTGCCGTGATGGGTCTGGAAGTGTTTCCTAACGGATTTTGTAGCACAGATGTATTTCACGTGTCATGAAGAAACGCCAGAAGCAGCCAAAGGGGCGGAGGAATAAGAATAAAATAAAAGGAACTTCATGATCATTGTGAAAAATGTATGGAGTGCAGCTGGCGTGGAATTCTAGAAAGTGGACCTGGCTGGAACCAGCCAACGAGACGCGTGCACTTCCCTTCCTGCGCTTGTGAATCACTGCCGCTGAGTGTTCCAATGTTTACACCTTAGCGTTGAAACTGTGCAAAGCTGTGATCGAAAATGACGTTGCTGTTAATTGGAAATGCCCCTCTAAGCCTGGAGAAATTAGTCTCAGGGCGAAGAAGAAGGGAAGGTCTGCCACAAGAGGTCAGCTACTCTGTGATTTGGAAAGGGCGTCTCCGCTGACCTGGAGATTTATTCAGGACTCACAGCCCGATGACAGGAGGAGAAAGAACAGGTTCCTTTCAGGTTGCTCTGTACGTTGACATACATATAATTTAAATATTTATCCACTGGGAGAGGCTGCAGTGCGGGGCCCACCGGTGCCAACGGGACCGGTCCTGGTGGCGGAGTCGTGCTGACTCTGGCTGCTTTATGCCCCTGATTGAATAACACACAGCCCTTTTCTCGAGAGACCCCCACTATGATTTCAAAACACATCAGTTTCAATTAACTCTGAGGAAAAAAAACGTGATCACTAATTCTGGGCTGTAGTTACTTATTGTGGAGCTGGCTGCTTTGAATTTGAAAAGGGTTTGATGGAGACTTAACCAAATGACACACAATAATGGAAGATTTTTTTTTTATTATTATACCTGGAGTGATACAATTGCCAAATAATGTGCTTTTTGGCATCTAAAATAAATTACACCAGAACCTGTGCACTGGAGAAAATCTAAAACACAGTGGTGAGTATGACATGGACCAAATCGTTCTCCAAGAGTAGAAGGCGGTTGTTTTTGTTGATGTGCCTTTATTTATTTTAGTTATTCGAATGCAGATCTTATCATTGGTTTACCACCGACACAGTCAACCGCCAGCAGGCCCCTCCTTAGAGGTGTGCTTTGGGGGGGTGAGGTCCCTTGGGGGTCACGTGCACTCAGAAGAGCTGGGGTCCCAGAGGCAGGGCGGGTTTGTAGGCTGGTCAAGGCCAGGGTCGTCTGTTTCTTCAGGATCCTGCTGTCACTTTGCCCAGCACTGATCCTTTCTAATCCCGTGTCTTGTTTTCACAATTCCTGAAAAGAGTCAGAGTAGGCACAGCCCTTGTTAGTTCTGGTTGATCATGACTCATCAGGAAGCTGTATTTGCATTATACTTGTGTGTGTATATACAGCCCAAGAGGTCCAGAGTTTCCAAGTTAGTTTCACTCACGATTTGAAGTTTGGACAACGTGCGCTTTCGTCAGAGAGAAATGAAGAAAAGGAAATTCTGTAAGATACTAGAAGGCTGAGTCGGGTGGATTTTCTTCACTGTTTGGAGAGGCGGTGGGGCTGCCTGGCTTTACCCTCTGTGGATGGGGTTCCTCACGCTGGCAGCCTCCCGGCCCGGCCTTTGCTCTGTCCCCCAACGGATTCCGGGTGCCACGGCCGTCAGGGTGACTGGCAGACAGAAGGGGGTCACGGGGTGAGAAGGGGGCCAGCAAGGGAGTCTCCTCTCCCTCCGCCTTCATTCTGGGCGGGCCTCAAGCTCTGGGTCCAGGTGGGGCTCCTGAAAGACCCAGGTGACCCTTCGGGCCACTTCCCACGGGCGCCGGCTTGGGGACGTCTGGGTGACGGATGGGGATGTCCGGCCCGACAGGTGGATGCCCAGCCAGGCGCTGGGGCCGCCTCCGGAAGTCTGAGACAAGTCGTGCTGTAAAGTTGTCCCTGGGGAGTGTCTGAAAGGAGAGAGAGGAGGAGGGAAACCCTAGCGGGACCCACGGGTTGGGTTTTCTTAGGCTCCGTGCCGCTCACACTGGGGGTCACTCGGGCCCAGGTGTCATCTCTGCGGAGAAAAAGTTCTAAATTATCGGTTGAGTTTTCAGCGACAGGATTCCTTTTTCATTTTAGATAATTTGTTGCTGGTGTAGGTACTTGCTCTGCAGTTTGGTCCGTCACGGCTGCTTACCGAGACCGTGGACGATCTTAAAGGGTAGGTGACCTCCTGGGAGTGTCAACTAACTCACCGTAGAGTTTGATAAAACAAGTGACAAAGAGCCATCCCTCCTCCCCCCAAACACACACTGGGGGAAGACGGCCCCTGTCTGGGGATGTCCTTAGACTTGTTTCAAACCTGTGCTCCGCACGCAGCGGGACGGGGAGGGGCAGAGCCCTCGACCCTGGGGAGCGGGCGGGGGGACAGGGGCCTGAGAGGACAGTGGGAAGGCAGCGGCTGGGGCCCTGCAGTGACCCGATGCTGCCCAGAGGAACAGCTTGACCAGAGTGCTGGAGCGGTCAGCCGCCCGGAAACGCTTCTGTTTTATGGAAACACACCGCCAGCTCGGAGTGAAAGAGCCCAGCCTCTTGCGGGCACTGGGGAGGCAGTCCTGTTTGTTACACCCAGCAGCCGCCTCCTGCTGGGAAAGGCAGGGGGACCTCTGACTCCCATCTCGAGGATCCTGGGGGTGGCCTCTGGGTCATGAACCACGGAAGCTTCTCCCTCCCCTGGTCCCCTCTTGCAGCAAAATAATACTTTTTTTTAAAAAAAAGCCCGATTCCCAATAGATAAATAGTAATTACAATGATGATTGCATAAGCCTAATAAGTACTGAACTGTTTTTCAGGGCAGGAAGCTCAGGAAGCTTGCCTTTCACAAAGTGAGGAACACAATCCCAGCAGCTGTCTTACTTTTTTTAAAAGTAATATTTCATGCTTATGAGCGATTTGCTGTTTAAAAGGACTGATGAGCACGGTTGTTCCCGCCCCATGCGCCTTCCCGGGGCTGACACACTAGCCCAGCGCCATCCTGTAACCGTTAAATCTACCTGCTTCCCCAGTTTCCTGATGTGGCCTTATTAACTCAGCTCTGTTTACCCATATGGGAGAAGGTGACTGACCAGATGTTCTGATTTTTAAAAGTTCTGTTGGGGTCACAGCAATTTCCGCTGGGAGATTGAATTGTCCCAGATTTTCCTGCTGAGAGCCGAGAGGTACAACTTGCTAGCAAAGAGGAGCTGTTCAGTTACCTGGGAGTCTGGGAGGGGCGGGAGGGAGGGAAAAGTCCCCAGAGCTGAGCTGAGTACAGACTGACACATGAAAGATGATGGACGGCATTTCTGATGCCTTTTGCTGTCAAACGGTAGAGCCCTCCTAAGGATGGTCCAGAGCCAAAAGGTCGAGAAGGGGGGACGTCTGTGTCCCCTGGGGCGGGGCTCGCACTCCCCTCCTGGGTTTGGGTGGGGTTCCCTCCCCTGGGGTCTGAGACCGGAGAAGAAGGAGGGGCGGGGGGGGGGCTGTGAGCCGTGACGTGCCGTCCTGCAAACCCACTGGGCGCAGAAGTGAGCCCCGTGCCGTGCAATGTAAATCACGTCCATAGAACGAGAGGGTCTCTACCTCCTGAATATGGACCGGAGGCTCTGCATGGCCCCAGGTAAAGCCAGGATCAACAGTCCCATCGACCAGATGGCCCCTCTCCCCCACCTGCCACGTTCCCTCCTGACAACAAAGGCTGCTTGCTTAGTTACCCGAAGACCTGTTATAATATTTTGCTTTCTAATGAGATTTGGAAGCCGCCTGCCAGGACTTTGGCATTTTCTCTGCAACGAAGTGCTTCAGGCCCGGTGCTGGAGCTCATAGTTCTGCCCCCGCCATGGCCAGGAGATGGGTCAGGAAGCACGGGATCCGGGCAGAAATGATGATTGATTTAATCACATAATCAGCGGCCCACATTTCAGGCTAAGATAGCAAATCCATAACAGCCTCCCGCACACCCACCTTACAAATTCCCCCGCAAACACGGCGTGCGCTCGGCAAACAAGCGGAGCGCAGGGGTGGCCTCACTCAGAGGCCGGCGGCTGCGCCTGGAGCTGAAATATGCTTGGAGTTAAATGTTATCAATCAGCCGTGAGAGGCCTGTCTGCTAACATAATGACATTGGCAGGAGGATTAGAGGATGCTTTCTTGCCATAATCTAGAAGCATCTTTCAGACAAAACTCTGCGGGAAATCAATCGTGTGCAAGAAGCTGCCTGCGAGGTTGTTGGGTGTCACGTGGAAGGGACGTGGCCCTGTGGTCTCACCGTGGCCGCTTTATCTAGTGAGACCTGGGCCTTTGGTTCTGGTCACATCCGACGCAGAACTGGTGCTCCCAATCCAAGCACGGGTGGAAACGGGCGTGGAGCCACCTTCAGGGCCGGTGAGCGCCCTCGGGCCCTTCCTCCCGCGCTGGGGCCGCAGAGCTCAGACCCCCCGACGTCCTCTGGCTGCCACTGCGGAGCCGCTGTCAGCTCCAGGTGGCTGCAGTCTGGTGGCCACGGCGTGGCCAGGGTCACCGTGGGAGCACCTGCACCGCGTGGGCTGACTCCTGGGCTCTGGAGGCTCCGCGGTGGTTCAGCAGGGTCCCCAAGTGCCAGCGAGGACGGAGCGGGGGGCGCAGGGCCTACACCTCTGTCCGTAGGATGTTCCCGACGCAGGCGAAGTCGGCCACGTGGCCGGCCGGGCCCTTCCTGGACGGCACGCTGGCAGCATGTCTGAGTGCACAGAACCTAGAGCTGGGGGCGGGGGTTGGGGGAGCAGGGCTGGGCCAGCGCCTGGTGACAGGGGCGGGGACGGGCAGAGGGTACTCCCCCTGGTCTCCAGCACAGAGGCACATGCAGGGGGCTGAGAGACCCCATCTATGGGCGCGTCCAACCTTCACCCCAACTGAGCCGGGCGTCGGGACCCAGAGAGCAGGGCCGGGAGCTAGATGGACCGGGGCTGGGGCTCACCTGCAGAGCAGTCCAGGAGGCCCTGGGGCCATGGGACGCAGGTCGCCAGGTCACACCTCATCGGCCACAGGTCTTTCATCTCATAATGTTCATTACGTTCCAAGAGTTTTCTTCTCTTTATCACCTGTTTTAAATTATTTTCTCTAAGTCTTACCTTCTCCCGCATCTTCACGCTCCGGGAACGATTCTTTGAGGGCTGCGGGGTGTTGGGGGGTGGGCAGCCTCAGCGGGAGGCCGGGGGTCTCCTGGGCCAGAGCGGGTCCCGGTCAGCGGCCGCGGCGCTCGGGGCGCCGTCCCCACCTGGGGCCCGCACGGCGCCCACGGCGGCTGAACTACCCCTCCCTGTCTTGACCTCCACCGTCCTTTCCAAGAGGCGCGTGAACTGTAGGTGAAGTCGACAGCGTGCTTTTGGAAAGTAGAGTCACGAGCAGAGGCAAGGCCGGCAGCTCTCGTGGGGGAGCTGATGGTCAGGGACGCGTCCGCTTCAGGACGGGTGGTGGCCCAGCTCCAGCCCCGGCTCAGAACCAGAGAGCGTCACTCCTGAGGCTGGGGCGACTCTGCTGACGCTTTCCCCTCCGGCCCACAGAGAAAGCCGCGTCCGCGGGGCCGCCCGTGGCCCGCGGAGCAGCAGGTGGGAGGGGGCCCCCCCAGTCCCTGGGCTCCTGTCCCCCCTCCAGCCGTCCTGGGGGCACCTGCCCAGGAAGCTCCGCACAGAGGCCTCACCCTGTGGCGGGGAGGCATTTCTTCTCTGTTTGAAAAACACAAGAAGGTCCCAGGAAACCGGCCAAGTGTACAAGACCGAGCGCGTCCCATGCGTCCGTGCCTGTGCGTTGTTATTTCTTCTCCTTCCTGAGGCCCAGGCCCGTTCTATTTAAATTCCTTACATACATAGAAGTGATGTTAGCTTGAAAAGTAGAAAAAAATACAGAAAACCACAAAAGTGAATATAATAAGTTCTCAAAGCTGTATTACCCCAGTAGACAAATGCTAATGTTATTTCCCTTGCCCTGCGGTTGTGGACGAATACTTTGTTCTTACACTGAAATCTCCTCGTTTGGATTAAAAGTGACGACTCGACTTCTACCCTGTGACACCAACGGGCCTGAGGTGCCACTGGGAGCCACACTTTGAAGGAGAAACAAAGTGATGTGTGTGGGGACTCACGTCTGAAAAAGCCTGTTCGCAGATAAAATGTCCAGAGCAGCCTCTTCCGATGCCCAAGACGTAAGGCTTCAGGAGGACCCTGCGTGATGCCCTGGAAGGCTCCACCCTCCGAGGACCCCCATCTCCACCACCGGCCCCTTGGACAAGGCGGTGGAAATCACCCAATTGGAACAGCAAAAAGATTTTTTAAAATGCAGATAGTTTAAGGGGCCTCTGGGACAACATGGAGGGCACTAACACTGACATTAAAGGGGTCGCGGAAGGAGAGGAGAGAGAGAAAGGGACAGAAAACCTATCTGAAGAAATAACGGCTGAAAAATTCCCTAACCTGGGGAAGAAAACAGATGTCCAAGTCCAGGAAGCACAGAGAGTCCCAAACAAAATTAACTAAAAAGATCCGTACTAAGACACATCGTAATTAAAATGTCAAAAGTTAAAGATAAAAAGAGAATCTTAAAAGCAGCAAGAGAAAAACAACTAGCTATGTATTGTACAAGGGAACCCCCATTAGATTATCAGCTGATATTTCAGCAGAAGCTCTGCAGGTCAGAAGAAACAAGCACAAAGTGATGAAAGGAAAAAACCTACAACCAAGAATACTCTACCCAGCAAGGTTATCAATTAGAGCTGAAGGAGAGATAAAGGGTTTCCCAGACAAGCAAAAGTTAAAGGAGTTCATCGCTTCTAAGTTGCCCTTACAAGAAATGTTAAGGGGACTCCTTTAAACAGAAAAGAAAAGGTCATAACTAGAAACAAAAAAAATTATGAAAGAAAAAAGTCTCACTGGTAAAGGCAAACATATAGTAAAGATAGTGGATCAACCACCTGTAAAACTAGTATAAAAGTTAAAAGACAAAAGTAGTAAAATCACCTACATTTAAAATAGTTAAGCAATACACAAAACAAAAAGATGTAAAATATGTCCAAAACATAAAACGTGGGCGGAGAGTAGAAATGTTAGTGCTTTTAGAATGTTCTCGAATGTAAGTGACCATCAACTTAAAGCACATTGCTACATACATAGGTTGTTATATGTGAACTTCATGGTAACCACAAACCTCTATTATATATGCAAAAAATAAAGAGAAAGGAATACAAACATAATACTAAAGAGAGTCATCAAATCATAAGGGAAGAGAACAAGAGAGGAAGACAGGATGAGAGAACTATATAAACAACCAGAAAACAATCAACAAAATGGCAATAAGTACATACTTATCAATAATTACTTTAAATGTCAATGGACCAAGTGCTCCAATCAAAAGACAGAGAGTGGCTGAATGGTTACAAAACAAGACCCAAATCTATGTTGCCTGCAAGGGACTCATTTCAGAGCTAAAGCCATTGATGGGTGAATGGATAAAGAAGTGGTTTTTATACACCATGGAATATTACTCTGCCATAAACAATGAAATCTTGCCATTTGCAACACCACAGATGAAACTAGAGGGCATTATGCTAAGTGAATATGTCAGAGTAAGACAAATACTGTGTGATTTCACTTATATGTGGAATCTAAAAAACAAAACAAATGAACAAACAAAACAGAAACAGATTCATAGATACTGAGAACAAACAGGTTGTTGTTGGAGGGAAGGGGGTGGGGGGTTGGATGAAATAAGGGAAGGGGATTAAGAGGCACAAACTTCCAGCTATGAAATAAACAAGTCACAGGGATGTCATAAATAATTCACAGCTTAGGGAATATAGTCAGGAATATTGTCATAACTTTGCATGGTGACATGGTAACCGGACTTAACCATGGTGATCACTTCGTAATGCACAGAAATGTTGAATCACTATGTTGTGTACCCGAAAATAATACAGTATTATATGTCAACTATACTTCAATAGAAAAAGGGAAAACCAGTAAGCAGGACATTTCTGTACTGTCTTTGCCATTTCCTGGAATCCATAGTTATTTCCACATAAAATGTTTTAAAAAAACTAAACCCTCTCCCACCTGGTTTGTGTTTATTTTGCTTACTTAGGTCTACATATGAAGCGGGACCTCAGGGTGGGGACGGTCATGGGGGGCTGAAGTTCGGGGGCCTCACTCAGACCCAGGCCTCCCCCGGCTTCACACTGGAGCATTTTCACGCTGTTCTAAACACACTTCTCAAGCGTAAGAATTTGGTGATGTAAGTATTTGAAAGCTACCGAGTCGGTTTCTCTCTGAACATGGCTGCCCTGGCCGGCCCGCTGCGTCCCGCTCCGGCCTCCTCACGTGCGGGACCTTGTGCTTCTCTCTTCGTCGAGAACACAGGTCGTGGGCTGTGGTTCAGTCGGCAGGTCCTGACTTCATGTGCCGGCTCATCAAAGAGAGAAGGGACAGGTGCACATCAGAACGGGCCTGGGGGTGCCGGGAGCGCGGAGGGAAGGAAGATGCGGAGGAGAGAGAGCCTGCTCCGGGTTCCCGTTTATGAGGAAGTCTGTGTGGCGTGTGGACGGCTGGAGATGCCTCTTGGAAGGTTTTTTTTTATTATTTGGAATTTGTTTCAGTCAATATACTTACTTCTCTGATCATTTTCTCCCATCCAAAAAAAAAAAAAAAATTACGCTTTTGAACAATTCTGCTTTATTGTGAGCTACTTTTATTCACAGGTTATGTAGGTATTGCATAAGCTTATAGATCTTATAGGAGACGAACTAAATTTGCATGAAATGTCAAATCACCGACCAAAGAAAAATGAAGTTTGTATACTTTCACCCCACCCCGACCCCTTTCCAATGTCTTTGCCCAACTAGCTAACCTCATCCACACACCTCTGGAAACTGAACATGGAAACATCCATATGAAAATATTGTTCTTAATGGTGAAAGTTTTCTTTAAAGCAAAATTGTGTTAATAGCATGCTTTCTTTCAGTCGTTTAAATACCCTGCGTCCTGGAGAAACAGAAAGGCTAAATTCATTAGGGATAAATTATTAACTTAAATCTTCAAAGCCAAAGCTTAGAAGAAGAAAAGCTCACCAAATGGAGAGCGCAGCACAGCGGTGCATAACTTCATACCATTGTTTGTGTATTATTACAGCTATTATAGCTAATTGATGCACTAGCGGTTAATTAGTAGCCTGGATTCTCCAAACGTTTTGCAGGACAATTATGCCGCACCACTTTCGAAGGGCTCCGTGTTTGGGGGAGATATTTGGCTATACCTCTGCGAGCCATCCTCCGGTCACCCTGCTCTCCTCGAGCCCAGCTAAGGCGGAGAAGGTAAACAAAAGGCGCCTAAATAACCTTGCAGTTGTCATACCCCACACTGTCCTCTGTTGCCTTTGCCCAAATAAAACTCTCTTTATGGTTTTTGTTTATTTAGTGGTGGGCAAAAGATAGAATGAGTCGAAGGAGATCCGGAAGCAGCAGACACCGCGGCAAAGGCGCGACATGCAGGCCTGGTCTGAGCACTTGTCATTCGTCAGTGTGTCCGGTGGTCCCACCCCCAGAGCCAAGAACTCCAGTGGCAAATTCAAGGGACCCGTGGGGTGACGGCGTGGTTATGTGTTCACCCCACCGAGACCATGCGTTTCTCTGGACAGAGAAGACGGGTTTAGGGTTGTCACATTGTCTCGGGGGTTCCTGTTTTGTTCCACTTTGGCTTTGGTTTCCCAGCTTTTGTGCTTTTAGATCCTTTGCACGTAACCAGCTTGATGGGGATGGAGAGGTCCTGTCTTAGGACGAGAGCCGCGTCTGCAGACACCAGGGCAGCCGCAGACCCAGGTTGGCATGAACGTGTCTTGCTCTTTTCATGCCAGTTTCAGAACAGTAAGGACAGCGTGTGCATAGACCATCTTTAGGTTAAAGAACAGATTTTTCCTGGCCATGTTTTTTCTGCTTCCCGCCTCGTGGTCTGGTTCTAGTTTCTGCGCAAGCCGAGTGAGTGACACCACGGCAGGCGCCCGGGTTTCATGTCCTGTGACCAGAACACGATGCAGGTGTGAGATCACACGACTACACGACCTCCCGACATGGGGGGCATGGCCCGTCTCCACCCGTCCTGAGTAGATACTGTAATGCCCCTTTACACATGAAAATGCTGAGACTCAGAAAGGTTAAAGGAGGCACATAGCAGCTAGTACTGGGCAGAACTGGGACTTAAATCCACGTCTTCGGGCTGTCTGTGCTCCCTTCTTACTAGTTGGTGTGGAAAATCCATTTGAGTCCAGAGCACATTTTATATTAAGAATTTACCGATTCGTATCTAGAGTGGTAGGAGCTAAATGACGACGTAAGAAAAGCTATTTCCTCTGAACCGCTCATTTGGAGAAAATAGCATCATCTGAATTAGACTTGACGTCTGGAAAATCTTTCTGGAGGAGGCACCATTTGAGCTATGTTTTGATGGATGAGAAGGAGTTGGGTAATAATCCGGGGGCAGGCCTTTTAGGCAGAGGGAACAGCATTGTGAAGGCCTTGAGGCAAGGAGGAAAGAGTTTATGTGGATGAGCTAGAGGTGGGCAGTGGTCCGAGCAGGGGGCTTTCTGGGGGTTGAGTCGGGGGTGAAATTTTGTCCTGAGAGGTATGGGGAGCCGCTGAGGGACCGCTGGCAGAGGATCGATTTCATGAAGTTGCACTTTCGATAGATCCTGATTGAAGAAGGACCGGAGTGCGGGGGTGCAGTCACTCAGTTAGGCACGAGCAGGTGTAAAACATGGCAGGGCTGTTGGGGAGAGGGGGGGTGGCCTGCGGGGCCTGGAGTCTGGTTGAGGGGGAGTGGGCGGGGAGGGGAAGTCACAGTGACCCTGGGTTCCTGGCCGGGACCCTGGGGCGCCCTTGCTGTTCACCAGGAGACCAGGCGTGGGTGGGCATGGGGCATCCGGCCGGTCAGAGCACGCGGGGTCTGCTGGGGGCCTTGGAAAGTGTGTTTGGGGGCCGATCGCACAGAAGTAGTTAAAGCTCTGGATCCGGACGGTGTCTCAGGGGAGAGAGCGTGGAATTTGGGACGCAGGGCGGCACTGATGCTCTGGCAGACGTGGGTGTGGCCTATGCCCGAGGGTGAGCCGGTGGCTGGGAGGAGGAGCGTCGGGGGGCGTGGCTCTGGGGAAGTCACAGGGCGGGGCCAGGACGAGGAGGCTCGGCTCCCTGCTGTAACGCAGGAGAAGATGCAAGGAGGTGAGGACGCAAAAGCAAGGCTGAACTTGACGGTGGGGCTGCAGGGGGCTCCGGGAAGGAGCCGGGCGGGGAGGGGGGTCGGGGCGTCGGGGGAGGCTGCCTGTCTAACGGGGGAGATCAGGTGTGTCTGAGAGCGGAGGGAAAGGCAGGAGGGGCCAGGGTACGGGAGACAGGCGCAGGCCCGGGGCGGCTGAGGTCCTCAGAACAGGCCAGACGCTCATGGGGCGTCGGTGCCCAGAGGCTGAACCTAAACTCGCTGAGGAAGCGCACGCCTGCCGCCTGGGGAGGGGCTGTGTGCCTGAGCGGGACACGGGGTCCTGCACTGATGCAGCCAGGCCTCCCCCATCCGTCCTCAGCCCGAGGGACCGAGCGGGCCGGACCTTTCCAACAGTCTCTCCGCGGGCATTCGCCTGCATTCCGCTTGTGCTCAAATGCAATTTCGTAGGCTGCTTTTCCTCTTAATCAGCTTCCAGACGCAGCGGCTCTCGGGTTACAGGGGCTCGTGTTCCCCGGGTGTGCAATCCAGGGTCCACCTGGACCGCATTCTCATGCGGCAGCACTGGGTTGAAGCGCTGGGTGGACCCGGCTCCGGGGCGTCCGTCCGCCTGTCCTGGCAGAAGTGGGGCTGGCCTCTAGCCAGTAGCCACGGAACTCTCCAGAACGAGGCGCCCTGCAGGCCGACTGTGGCCTGAGCTGCCCGGCGCTCGTCCTGGGCGCTGACCAGGTCACTGAGCTGTAAGAGGTCATGCTGTCAACCCCAGGACCCTCGTCTCTGAGGTGAGACCTGGGCCCCTTCACTGCCCAGCTCAGGCCCATCCCCTCAGGCACCTGTGCCCGGAAGCTTCTCTGCTCCCACAAGGGCTGCTGGGGGCGGGGGAGGGGAGGGCTGCGGGTGTGCTTGGGTGCCTGAGGAGTGGAGACCCCATTTCTCCAGCAGCTGTTCCTTCTGGGAGGGGCAGCTTATTCACCCCACCCCCTCCTCCTAAACAAACTGACCTATGGCTGAACACCGGGGGTCCTTCCCACCCAGTCACCTGTCCTGCGGGACCAGCCCCAGGTGAATGCTCCGCTCCGGATCCGGTGGGGCCCTTCCCACGACTACTCGGCGCCGTGTCTGAAGACACTGTACAGGGTACGCGGTGTAAGGAAGCACGCGGTGGAGGGTGGCCCCAGCCTGCTAAGTGGCCTTACTCCTGAGCCAGGTGAACCTGCGGCTTCACCTGTTTGCTCCAGGCCACGCACACGTCCGCTGGGCTGACCTCTCCACTGTCCAAGCCGGGCGAGGCCTGTTGCCTGACAGCCGTGCCCTCCAGGCCGCGGTGCACGTGGCAACCTGTGAGTGAGCGCCCGGGGTGCGGGTCTGCTCCAGCGCGACCCAGCGAAGAAGCGCACACCCTTCTTCCCTTCCAGGCCTGGGTGAAGCCACCGTGAGGGCGCCCGCAGCACCGAGGCTGGGAGGCCGGAAGGTGTTTCTCAACAAGATAAGAACAGATTCTGCTGAAAATGTACCTACCGAGATAATTCAGTTTCATCTGTAAAAACGTGGCTTTCTTCAGAAATCACCAGTGATATGATACAGCTAATTAAGGCATGCGTGGCGTTAACAGTTTCATTAGAGGAGATAATATTGCACAAGAAAAATAAGAAATCATTATGATGAATGTCTCAACATTACATTACATGTTAATGAAGTGTAAATGATCTAATTATTTTTGAAAGAATACAGATTCGATTAAACTGTCGGAATTAAATTGGAAAGGACAGCCTATTGTACTTTTTATGTACAGACAAGTTAGCGTTAATTAGGCACAATCTACAGGAACAAATGAGGCCCGACCCTCGGTGAACAATCACGGATCCATTGCTCAAGGCAGGTTTCATAAAGAATGATATTAGGGAAAAATTGTAAGTCAATTAAATACAGTGCTGCAGCAGTGGGAGGGAAAGTGAGGAGGAATCTCAGCTCCCCCTTTCATTCTGACGGGGTTTGTATCAGGATGACTCTGCCAGTCTCGCTCCATCACTAATCTCATAAATTCCGATTCTGCCGATCCGAGCCAGCAACTGAGTTTCATCGTATCTCCCTGAAATGCTGCCCAGAGGCGGCGTAGCCTGGCTGGCAGGTTCCCGCCAAAGGCTCGGGCCTTCAGAGGTGACTTTTTCGCCAGCTGCCCCACTAGGGTCTTGGAGCAGGACGCAGGTGTGGTGCTGTCATTGTCACGATAAGACACCACTGCTCGCGGCTGTTTCTTTTCTGGCTCACGGCTCGCTGGGCTGAGAGGTGACCATGTGAGTTCTCACCTCCATTGTCTGGTTCAAATCGATAGACTCAAAAAAAAAAAAAATAATGAAAAAGGAAGAAGAAAGAAACCAAAGTAAAGCAAAAATCCGAAATCTGTGAAACTTCATCACCATCCACAGAAACCTATCTCTTTTCTCTTTTGGGAAAACAATTTAAAGAACTGAATATTCTGCATCTAGCGTAACTTCCACCTTGTTTTAAATTTTTGCAGATTCCAAATCTGAACTAAGATGAGCCCATGTTCTTAACGGATATGGCTGTTCGAAGCTAGAAGGGGTCCGGGTATTGGGACAGTTCTCGGACCTCAGTTTGGCCACAGCGGGATGCTGGCCCGTGCTGGCCAGCGTGATGCTGCAGACGGTGAAGGCGGGCCACGAGATGCTCCAGAAGGTGCAGGCGGGCCATGGGATGGCCAGCTGTGTCAGGGCGCTCCGGATACCACAGTTCAAGGCCGAGGCTGCCCCCAGGCCCACGAGGCAGGTTCCTTGGATCTTCCTGCCTAATATTCATGCTTAATTATGGAGTTGTCCTACTTTACTAAAACCCAACACACAAAAATATGATTAAAACCCTCCAGATGAGTTAAATGATGATTATGTGCAAAGAGTGTTTCCTGCATCAAAGGATTTACTGCTGGGGTCCTGTTCATTCTTCTGGTTCATAAAAAATAAGATACCGTTGGTGCAATAGCCCACGAATGTATTCATTTCATAAAACAAGGCATGTAACCATTCCCTCCCCTTCCTCTTTCTCAGGAGCGTCCACCGGGGGTAGGAAGGGAAGGTGGCCTGCTCTTTTGGTGGGCAGGAACAAGGCTATTCCTTTTTACACCCAGCTCAAAACTTTAGGGTAATTATTAATAATTAGAATTGAGTGAAAAACCCATACCAAGTGAGTTATTCAATGTAATTTGTCGTTAACAATAGTTTCCTTTCTGAAACCTCAGGAATCAGAACAAGAGCGTCATACAGTCTTTTTGTTTTAATTTCTGGCAGCTGAAGGGACTAAGATTTAGAAAAACCCTATAGAGGGAACCACATGCTTAAGCATTACCAAAAATAAAAAAAAGCACACACATCAACAACAACAAAAAGTAATTTGTAAAATGCATGGAATTTGGGGTTTTAAAATATATTTGGACTCTGCTCAAACAGAATGTTCACAAGAGGTGCTCACAGCAAGCTGGGTTTTTGTTTTAAAAATTCTTAGTATATGCTGACAAAATTTCATCCTCGAGAATATTCCTGGGAGAAAGATGCCAGGGCTGTGGAGCCTTTGGTTCCTGGGACACTGATGACCACTGGGTCCCAGGTGATGACCAGTGGGTCCCAGGTGATGACCAATAGGCCCCAGGTGATGACCAGTAGGTACCAGGTGATGACCAGTGGGTACCAGGTGATGGCCAATAGGCCCCAGGTGATGACCACTAGGTACCAGTATGACTGATAGGCCCTAGGTGATGACCAGTAGGTACCAGGTGATGACCAGTGGGTACCAGGTGATGGCCAATAGGCCCCAGGTGATGACCAGTAGGTACCAGTATGACTGATAGGCCCCAGGTGATGACCAGTAGGTACCAGGTGATGACCGATAGTTCACAGGTGATGACCAGTAGGTCCCAGGTGATGACTGCAGGTTGGCACCAGGTGAGGATGGCCCTGAAGAAGAGGCCATAGCAGCCATGGTGCCTCTTGCTTGTGGTCACAGAGTCTGCAACTGAGGGTCCAGGGCTTAAGCTGGGAGCTCAGAGGGTGCAGAGGCTGGGGACCCAGGCGGCCGTGACACCACAAGTTGTGTGCCGAATTCATTTTCCTTCAGCTGAATTCCTTTTCCTTCAATGTGAGTCCGTCTGTATGCTGCCCGGTCCATGAATCTGAGTCGGGAACCCATTGCGTCCCCTGTTTATTGGAGTCACCTGGAGCAGGAATTGCATACTTTCCTTCTATTCTTTGTGGATTGTACTTAGAAAATTAAATTCCCTGCACAGGAATATCTGTGAAAGATTAGAAAATGCTAGAAATCATATTTAAAATTACTATCTTCTGAGAAAAGAACTATTTGAAGATGAAATGTGCTTTGAAGCAGTAATTAGTGGACACTGGTTGGAGTATATTACACAATGACCATCTTTGCCTGTCTAGAGAGCATCATTCTAGAATCCTTATTTTAGAAATTGTATTAATTGAGCTTTGCAATCCAGGGTAATACCAATAGAAAACCCTCGAAAATAACTACCAAGCTGGCAAATAAACAATGCAATAGAACCACATGTGCCAGGATATATAATCTGTGTAGTAAAATGTATAGTATCTTGCCAGTAGCTAATAATGCATTAACAATTATTCTCTTGTTCCTCCCAGTGGATTCATAGTATAATCAATTTCAGGTAATATTTATTAGGCTCATATCCTGTATATCAACAACTCAACTAGGTTTTGCAAATTCCTCACAGAGGAGAAAAATATAATATTCTATTCAATAGTATTCAAAACAGTAAAATTCTGTTTAACTGAGTTTCAAAGGCAGTGGGGGTCTTGGGGATAAGAAATACATCTTTGCATCCTTACCTTGGGGTACCATGTCCCGCATCACTGAGATCCAAACCCTTTAATTACAAACACCAGATCGAGTCAGGAGGTTACTGCAGCATAATCCTCAGATGAACACGGCTAATGTCAGTGTTATTAACATGGTCACTCGGAAACTAATTGTAGAACACAGTTAGGGTGTCAGACATATTGTGCACTAATGCTACACGATGAAAGATTAATAACAGCAAAAAAGAAAAAGAAAATCTGTTACCGCCAAACTTCACAACCAGGTTGCCAAGACGGGAGTGGGGGACCCCGCAGGAGGAAGGGGGCTTGCCAGGCAGAGATGGCTTACAAAGAGAAGCCGTAATTTGTTTCCCTGTTTTTTCCAGCATTATAGACATGCTTTTTTGTTCTGTTTAAATTGATTTTTCAATTTGATCTCAAGCCAGACTATATGTGACCTGATGAAGTCTCAGCCTTCCCGAGCCCGGATCTTAATCTCTTGTCTGGAGTAGTTAGCACAGCCCGTGTCTCATGCCTGGGCGCCGGGCGGACCAGCAGACTCTTCTGACCAGGGCTTTAAACAAGCCAATTAGGTGTCATCTGCTTGTGAACGTGGTGTCAAGGAGCAGGAAAAGCAGCAGCCCTGTTCCCAAACCCCATGGAGCAAGCAGGATCTCAGCCAAGCCAGCCCCCCACCCTTCGCCTGTGACCTGGACCTTGCGGGCTGCGCCGTCGGATTCTGCCCTCTGGGTGCAAAGAGTCGGGAGCTGGAACTCAGCAGGTGCAAACAGTCAGATTTAGGCTTCCTCGTACATGGAGCAGGGCTGGTGGAGAAATGATGCCAGACGTTTCGAGAGCAGACGCTGCGGAAGGGAGGCCTGGACCAGCCCAGCGACGGGGAGAGCACCTTCTAGACGCAGAACTTGGCAATAAAAGACCCGTGAGCCCAGTTGTCGTGAGGGGTTCTGCTGCTTTAAAGGGTAACTTAGATGGTAGATGTTGCCCCCTCTTGATGTCATGGTGGTTACAGATGGATGCAGATGCAGGTATTCAACGGGGAAAATATTGCATCAACCTTACAAACAACCTTAGGCCAATGTGGATAAGGAGCAAGCCTCACAAGTTCTGGGCTGTCCGTTGAGCTCTTTCCCTTCCCCGGAAGCCTGTGTTTTGCCAGGGTGTCCTCCCTTATAAACAAACATGCAGTATCTTTATCTTTTCCAAGGTGTTTGCTAAAGCTTTTCCTCCTTACCTCTCTACCTCCTAGGTCTCTCTTTTCTGGGACCAGGCAGGGTAGCATCTGTAAAGGGCTCTTGCTCAGAGCTCATCTGTTTTGTGCCAGATGAGGCAGACCATTAGCTCCCGCGAGTAATTCAGGGGGATTGGCTACAACTACTGAACATTGAGACAGGATGGCATATAAGGACAGCCTATTCCTCTTTCCTCTCAGAAATCACACAAAACAACCAGAGTGTTGAGAAACAGAAATACAAATGGCATCTTCTGTGAGATCAGAAGACACCTACAACCCGAGGAATGATGGGTGAGGAAGGGCTGCCAAGTGTCATGGAGATAAAACTGGGTCCGTGCATGGCGGCAGGTCTCAGGCAAGCCCAGGAGAGTTGAACTCACCTGGCAAGGTGTTGAGTTTGGAACAATAAGAAATAGGTGTAGGGGCTGCTGCTGACCTTCGTTGGACTAAGATGGGCTGGATGAGGTCTGGAAGGTGGGGTTGAACAGGACTCATTCAAACCACACTGGCTGTAACTGTCTGCTGATGGAGTTAGGTTAAGGGGGTTGCTCTGTATCCTGAGTAGCCCTTTTGCTGCCGATCTGCGAGAAGTGAGAGCTAAAATAACACACTCACACACACATAGCCTTATTCCATAAGAATTTCTGTTACTCTGCAACACAGCCCTTGTCCTTCCTCTGCACAAATTTTCTGCAAATATTTGGTATAAAAAGAAAGAGGTAGCACTGGTTATATTTTAAAAAGACTATAAAAAGGAAAAAATAGAAAAAATGGCAAGTGAAGAATATTCATCAGAAAATAGTTTCATAATTGGTCTTGGCAATGATATTTTGGGTATGACACCAAAAGCACAGACAACAAAGGCAAAAATAAACAAGGGGGGTTACATCAAACTAACAAGCTCTGCACAGCAAAAGAAACAATCACTGGAATGGGAGAAAGTATTCGCAAACCATATATCTGATAAGGGGTTAATATTGGAAATACATACAGAACTCATACAACTCAATAACAACAAACAAACAAACAACCTCTCCAAACATAACCAAATAACCCAACTGAGAAACAGACAAAAGACCTTAATAAACTTTCTCCAGAGAAGATATACAAATGGCCAATAGGTACATGAAAAGGGACTTAACATCTCTGATCATCGAGGAAATGCAAATCAAAACCACAAAGAGATACTACCTCACACCTGTTAGAATATATATATCTATATATAAAGAAACAGTTCAGATTATATACTCTGGTCATAAGCAATAAAGCTAGAAATTAACCACAAAATCATAACACATATTATCCACAAAAATCATAAGATAAGATAAACAGACAAAAATCTCACTACCTAGAAAATTAAAAAACAATTAAAAATAATTAAAAACAACTCAGGTAAAAAAGGGAATAAAAACTGAAATCTCAGACTCTCTCAGAAATAATGATTATAAAAATGATATGTTAGAACTGATGGGATATAGCTACAGCAGGGCTCAGAGGAAAATTCATAATCTTAAATAATTATACCATACAAATAAATAAGAAAGATTAAAATAAATTAAGTACTCAACATAAAATTTAGAAAAATTAGCACTTGTGTAAATTTTAGGAAAGCAAAAGGAATAAATTAAAGATAACAGTAGTAATCAATAAATTTTAAAGCAGAAAATCAGTAAATATTTTCAAAGGTTGCTCTTTTGGAGAAAAAGTAAAAAAGGTAAAAATGACTTATAATCTCTTCCCACCACCCTCACCAACCCTGCTCCAGGAGAAGATGAACAGCCATATCACTCATAGAGAAAAGACGCAAAGACTCAGAATTCAACTGCTCAACTCCATGCAAATCAGTTTGACAGCTTGAATGAAATGTATGAGCTTTCTAGAAATATGAATTACCAACGCTGAGTCTAGAAGGTATAGAAAATATAAATGGACCAATTGATAGAGAAAACATAGAGAAACAGAATATGCCAGATCTGGTTTCACAGGAAATTCTCTTAAACCTTTAATGAATAGATGTTGGCAACACTACTCAGTTGTGTCATAGTGTGGGAATACAAGGTATACTCTCAGATTCTTTTCATGGATTAAAAATTGATAGCAAGGGGCTTCCCTGGTGGTGCAGTGGTTAAGAATCCACCTGCCAATGCAGGGGACAGGGGTCCGAGCCCTGCTTCAGGAAGATCCCACATGCCGCGGAGCAACTAAGCCCGTGTGCCACAACTACGTGTGCGTAGAGCCCGTGCTCCGCAACAAGAGAAGCCACTGCAGTGAGAAGCCCGCGCACCGCAATGAAGAGTAGCCCCCACTCACCGCAACTAGAGAAAGCCTGTGCCCGGCAACCAGGACCTAACACAGCCAAAATAAATAAAGTAAGTAAATTAAAAAAAAAATTGATAGCAAAATCAGACAAAAATAGCAGAAAAGAAGAAACTTCAGATCAAGCCTCACTTATAAAAAGCAACAAATATTCTCAACGAAATATAAGAAAACAGAGTCTGGTAGCATATTAAAAAATAATGTAACTTAACCAATGGAGATTTATTTCAGGAATCCAAAAATTCAACATTAGGGGTTCAATATTAACATATTTTTCGCATTATTCACTACATTAATAAAAATCTCCATAGGTGTTAAAAAAGCACTTGTTAATACATCTTTATAATATATATAACATCTACATAATATATACCAACTTCCATACATGATTTAAAACAGATGATTCTATATCTCCTTTATTGTGGGATCGGATACATGTTTCGTTGGTGTTGGAACATAGGTTTTAAGTATGTGGCTCTGTGTGTAATGGGGAAACACAGGAAGCATTCCCATTAAGGCAGGAACAAAATGAGCCTGGGAAACCAATTATCATCACTATTATTTAATACTCTGCTGGAGGCGCCAGCTAATACAATTAAATGAGACAAGGAAACGAGTTCTGAAAATTTGAAAGAGTTAAAATTATCACCGTTTTCAGAAATACGATTGTTTACTTGATAAATCCAAGAAAATAGATTGAAAGATTATTGCAAATAAGAGAATTTTGTGAGGTGGTTAGGAATAAAATATATAGAAATTAATGCCGCTCATATATACCAAAAACGCCCAGTTAGAATTACTGGAGGAAAGAGCCCATTTGCAGTTGCAACCATTAACATAAAAATACCAAGAGATAAACTTTAAAAATAAACTTTAAAAAAAACCTCAAAGTCTCTATGTTTAAAAATTTAAAACATAGTGTGGAATACAAAAGAAGAATCGAACAATGGAAAAGCATCTGTACTTGGGAAAACTCATCGTAAGGAATTACTTCTTCCTAAACTATCTTACAAATTTAATGCAATCTTAGTAACAATCCCAACAGAACACACTGGGCAATTCCAAAACTATATTGAAAAATTAGCAGGGATACCTAGAAAATAAGTGCAGTCTAGCATTGCTAGGTCTTACATTTTACTGTTAGGTGGTGCTTGAATGATACTGGATAGTTAGGTGTTGTCTGTGGCATAGAAGAGAACGTCCAGAAATAGTCTCAAGCCCACACTGCAGTTTATTACATGATAAAGACAGAGTACTCAATAAGAGATACTGGGACACTGGATAGCACTCTTTTAAAAATAAATTAATAAAATGGGACTCCTACTTCATACCTCCCACCGAAATAAATATTAAATGAACCAAAGATTTAAATTATAAATATAAAACTGTAAAAGTATTTAACATAAACTTCATATTTTTCTCCCTGACTCTTGGGATGGGGAGGGTCTTTCTAAGTATGAAACCAAACCTGGAAGATATAAAAAAATAGATTAAGTAATTCGACTACATTAAAATCAAACATTTTTAATGACAAATATAACACACAACAAAATCACAAGACAAATGACAAATTAGGGAAAATATTTGTAATTCATATCACAGACACAAGGCTCATTTTCCTAGTAGGTGAAGATCACCTACAAATAAATTTAAAAAAAATAAGGAACAACCCAGTAGAAAAATGTATATGAAAGGTTTATATATACGGAAATACAAATGGATCTTAGACTCAACCTCACTCATAACTAGAGAAATGCATTAAAACTATGGAGATTTTTTTCACCTATTAGATATGCAAAGACCAAAAATAATGGTAACATAATGGTTTGGCAAAAGAGTGTAGAGAAACAGGTGGGTTAATTCATTTTTGGTAATAATATAAATTGGTCCAATGTCTATCAATAACGATTTGGTAATGTCTAATGAAATTACAAATTTGCATGTACGTTGCTTATACTTTGACCCATTGACTACATCAGGAATTTATCACATACACATATTTAAACATGTGTGAAATGGTGTATGTGGATATTCATTGTGTCATGTTTGTTTAATAGAAAAAGATGAAAACAGTAAAAATTTCCATGGAGAGGAGGCTAGAGAAATAATTCATAGTACATCCGTTTTTTGGAATACTCTCTCCAGGTGCTAAAAAAATCTCAATCAGCTCTACATGCCCTCGCAGGGGAAGATCGCCAAGAAAACAAAAAAGCCAAAATACACATGGCGTGCTATGTTAACTATTTTAGGAGAAAAACCCTTTTATGCATATTCTTGGGAGTATTATTCTCCATAAACTGGCAGCGGTGGCTTCTTCCAGCGAGGGGGCTGGGTGGGAAGAAAATTTACTTTCCGTCCAGACCTGGTGGTATCATTTGATACGGTGAGCTTGTCAGTCCTGGGCAATAAACATAAGTAATAACTTTTGGTTGTTGTGTGGAGCTCAGTGGACAATTCTGCTCACTTCGGGGGTACTTAGTGGTTCCTGCTGTGCTTTCTCTGTGAATATTTGCTTGAAGGCGATGATGTTTGAGGATGACAGCTCAAACGAGAGCCCTCTTTATTTTTATTTTTTTAGTTAGAAATATTTTGTTTTATTTAATTAATTTATTTATAAGAGCCCTCTTTAAAAGTTCCTTAAGCCAGCTGAGAAGAATGTGGACATTTGTCAGGCATAATAGTTTCCGACAATGCACATGTTGCTAATAACGGATTCATAGCTGTCGCCGTCCTGGGGAGGTCTGAGTCCTGGCTGTGAGCTCCTTGAGGAATCTGCCACTATCACACAGGGTTTCCCCAAGTGGTCTTAGAAACAATGGACTTTCAGCTCAGGGTTCTGTTACTTCCTTTTGTAAAAAAACACGTAGGGTCGCTTGTCACTTGGCATGTTCTTCTGCGTGGTGGTCCCTTGCAGGCCACAGCCCATCAGCTCCCACCGTCACCTCCACACCTTCAGCCGTAGGGGAGCTGCACGTCGTGGGGTCGGGATAGTCTCATGACGTCTCCCTGAAAGTGAGGAGTGATTTCCCCGTAAAGACAACTTTCAGAGGCAGATTCTGTTGATGTCTTGCAGTTGGCGTGGTTGAGAAGCAGTTCCACCTGGAGGTCTGTGATGTTGGTCATAGACTTTGATCAGCTTTGCAAGGTGGCTAGATGCGCTCACACCCAGACCTCTGGTGGAGCTGACGACACTGGGTCCCTTAGAGGCAGGGGCTCAGCCATGGGCACTGGGTGTTGTTGGTGCCAAGTGGAGGAGCCATTTGTATGGAGCGAAAAAGGAACGATGGTTGATATTTATGGAGTTCGTACTATGCGCCGCACAGCGTCTAAGCAGTTTATCTCATTCAGCTCTCACAACAAGTCACGTTTTACCGATGAAGACGCCGCGGCCTAGAGGGGTTGGCAACATGTGCAGACTCAGGTTAACATGGGTCAGAGCTGGATTCGAACCCGGAGCCGCAGTCCTGACCGCGGGGGCCTCGGCCTCCAGCCGGGGTGAGTGTCTTTCACGCCCCTCACACGTGGGTCAAACGCCCAATAGGGGTATGGTCTCTGCCCTCGGAGGACAGGTGTGGTGTCCACGGCCTTACCTGAGTGTCAGGATGGGCACCCATGCTCCGGAGACTCCCCCTGCCCCCCCCCCTCCCAGATGTAAGTGCTCAGAGACGCCTCTGATTGGACGCTGTTCCTCTGCTGGGCGGTCCGCGTCTGGCTTCCAGGCGGACCTGTGCGGTGGTCACGGCGCGACAGAGCGGCACCGCCTATTCCTTTGGGACAGGGTCCTCCGGGTTCGTCCCGGAGCCCTGGGTTTGTCGGCGGCGCCCACGGATGGCCTCCGAGGTGGGGCAGGTGAGCAGGGTGGGCAGAGCAAGGAAGACCCCACGTCTTCCCCCATTTCAGCCAGGTCAGTGGCACTGGAGCTATTTTACCTATTAGAGCTCTGCTCAACTTTTCTTTAGGAAAAAAATGTTCTTTTTAACCAAAGTTCCAAAGTAATTTTGGGACCCACTGCCTGAGAGAGACGGGTTTTCACAGCGGGCTCCCCGGGTCCTGGTCAGAGGCTCGGGGAAGCTGGTGGCAGGTGATGTCGAGGGGCATGCTGCCATCGGCGGGTCGAAGGGACGAGGTTCCCCGCGGAGGCCCGGCGCCCGGACGGGGGCGTAGAGGCGGGTGGAGCAGGGACCGGCCCGCGGCCGGGGAGCTGTGGCTGGAGCAGCCCTGCGTCTCTCGGCGCTGGAGCGGGAGCATGGCGCGTCGGTCATGGTGGATGGAGACGCCCACATCCCGATCCCTGGGACCGCGGCTGTGTCACCTCACGTGGTGGAGACGGAGAGTGACCCTGGACCGTCCAGGCAGGAGCAGTGTCATCACAAGGGTCATCACGGGGGCGAGGGAGCAGGGTCGCTGGGGCGCAGGCCCAGGAGCCACGGAACCGCCCCTGGAAGCCGGGAAGGACAGGGACCGGAGACTGTCCCCGGAGCCTCTGGAAGGAGCTGTCCTGCGGACGCCTTGGATGTAGCCCAGTGGGCCTGGTTTGGACTCCGGCCTCCAGACCTCTAAGAGGATATGTGTGTGTGGTTTTCAGCCTTTTGCTGGGGGCAGTTATTGCAGCAGGAGTGGAAAAGTAACCAGCTCCTCAGGGCCGAGCCCGACCCTTGGTTCTGGGGTGTGACCCGTCCCCCCCAGGGTGCTCATTGACGCCCATCAGGCGGGATCCCGGGGCTTGTGGGGGTCGGGGCGGGCAGGGCTGCGGCTGCCCAGTTCTGTCCCGACTGAGATGCTCGGCAACCTTGGTGAAGAGACGTTAGACCGCTGCAAGGTTGTCTGCTGATTATCGACGCGCTCGGAGCATTCGCGGGAAGGAGAGAAACACTGCCGCGTCCGCGTCAGGGCTGAGTCCTCGGAATGTGATACAGTCTTTGACTTTGCTCTCCTCTGCTTGGCTGAGGCGGCGGGTGGCCTTCAGGCGGCGGGCAGCCGGTTCCCTGCGTCCTGCTGACCGTCCACACCAGGGCCCGCGCCCGCGGCAGCACCTCCCTCTCCTCAAGGACGGAGATGCTCTTTCCCAGCTGAGGGACCCTACCTGGCACCCGTGCTGGGGACCCCCTGACTGCCACACTGCGGTGTGTGTGAGGGTGAGTGTGAGGGTCCTCCGTCTGCGAGATGCTGATGCCTGAGGGGCGGCGTGACGTCGGTGACGCCTGGGTGACGCGGGCGGTGAGTGGCCTTGTCACGGGGAGGGTCCGTGCTCCTGGCTCCCACGTGCGCTTCTGGGACACAGAGAAACCTGAGCAGCGGAGGCCCAGGACTGAAGCTGATGGGCATCAGGTTCTGCAGTGTGGACAGAAAGGCCACCTTGGGGCACGAAGTGTTTTATTAGATCCTAGGAAGGAGGAGACATGGTTCTCGAAAGTGGATTTGAACTTCTTTCCCTTGTTAAGGTTTTCCTACAGAATCCGATCCATGTAACAGAAGAATGGATTTTGTGGGTTGACCTCTCAGACCTTTGCAGCATTTGCGGTACTGTTACCCTCCTCTTCTTTCTGGCCTTGCAGCCCTCCACACAGCTGGAGGCCACCTGGGCTTCTGCAGGGCTGTCCTGTGGACTCAGATGAAGGTGAGGGAGGGGTTCACCAGCTCAGGGCTGGTTCGTCTGAGACTCAGGAGCACGTGAACTTGAATACGGTGCAACTTGCAGCCCCGCCCCTACCCCAAAGCCCCACCTCCAGGAGGAGACGCCCAGCAGACACCGCTGATTTTACCTTCTTCTTCGTTTCTCACTGACATTCCCAGAGGACAGTGACACCTTGGCCTCTGTTTTGGAGGTGTTCATGCCACGCGTGCATTAAAACCAGCACAATACGCATTGTCACATCCTTTACGGTGACTCTGGCCAAGCCCTTTGCTCCCTCACAGCCAACAATTTTACCTTTCAGTGTAAGATGTCCCCTCACTCCAGTCCCAGAGGGGACAGTGGTTTTCCTTTCTGTCGTCTGTGTGAGGGGAGCCGCTTTATCATGCCATCTTCGGGACCATCCCCAGAGACACTGGTGTGGATCCCAGGTATCGTATCTGCCTTTCTGGGGCTGGTAACGGGAGACATCTGGACGGCTTCCAGGGCGGGATCCCGCTGAGTCCAGAGCTGGCCATTTTCTGGGGAGGCTCCGGCGCCTTTCAATACAAGCCCACAAAGCACCCCACGTTGTATCCTGATTTATCTGATTGGCACTTCTCCTCACTATGGGACAGTTGGCTTGTGGGAGGTGCGGAGATGGGCCTCTTCTGGGTGACCCCAGGGGGACCGAATCCCCGAAGTACGTGGTGACAAACTTGGAAAACCTTGAGGTCAAACCCCAAATCTACCACTTTGGAGACCTCGGCTAGGCTCTCTGATCCAGGTCCGACGGGTGGGTGGAGGCCTTTCAGAGTGTGGAAGAGGGCTCAGTGAGATGAGGGCTTGTGAGTCATGAGCTGCTCTTTGCCAAATTGCAAAGTATTGTTGTTATTACTGCTGTGGTTGTCACTGCAATTATTTTGTCTGAGTCCTTCGACATGATTCACTTGTGAAACCTGACATCACACCTAGGGCCTGTCGTGATGTTCACTTGGACTTTCTTTTCTTGGTCTGGGAGGCAGAGATCAGCCAATCCAGCTCTGTTCTGAGCTCACGCTGTGACCGCAGGCAAAGCACTTGAGTTCTCATTTGTGACATGAGTTTTGACAAGATTATCTTCAGTATTCTCACCAGAGCTGAGATTCTGTGTTTTCAACGACCCTGTAGGTGCTGAAGTTCAGGGACAGATGCAGAACCGAGCCGACAGCCCAGACCCATGAAGTACTACCCTGTAACCCCGGACAAGCCGCCCTGTGGTGGTGGTGTGCTGGGGCCACGGGCTTCATGGGCTCCTGAGAGCCCACCGTAGAGTGTTCAGGCTGAGACCCCGGAGAGCAAGGTGGGCACCCTGGGACCAGAAGCACAGAGAACGTAGGCTCCTCTGGGTGACTGAGGAACAGGCCGCGTGTGACGGCAGGTGCCCCCCGAAGTCTGTAAATATATAATATGTGGTTGTTCATGCACACACTGTGTAATACTGCAGTTACGTGTAATTTTTAATTAATTTTTATTGGAGTACAGTTGCTTTACAATGTTGTGTTAGTTTCTGCTGTACAGCAAGGTGAATCAGCTATACATATGCATGTATCCACTCTGTTTTAGATCTCCTTCCCATTTAGGTCACCACAGAGCACTAAGTAGAGTTCCCTGTGCTCTACAGTAGGTCCTTGTTGGTTATCTATTGTATTTATAGTCGTGTGTATGTGTTAATCCCAATCTCCCAATTCATGCCATCCCCCAGTTACATGCAATTTTATACACACATGTATTTTTGGCCCTAAGGACTCCCCTGTGACAGGTGCACTGGAAATGGCTCGCACCTGGGGAGGCTGGTCCTGGGCTGGTTTCTCTCTTGCTGCCCCAGGAGCTACACCAGCCTGAGTGTCTCCACTCTCCCTCTGCAAGAGAGCTTCAGCTCGAAGATGCTGTCAGTCTTTGATGCAAAGTGCCTCCACACCCCAGCCTCAAATAAGGCTCGGACATTTTATGTTCGGGATGATCGGACCCTGTGCGTGGCGTGGTCCTGCCTTCTCTGTGTCCAGCTTGTGTTACCTGCCAATGAAGGAGTTGAAATGGAGTCTTCCTCTTGGTTTGGCTGATGAAAATATCATGAAGTTGTAAGGAAACGCTCCAGGGCAGGACCTGCGAGAATCGGGTGATCACCTGCCCTCTGTTCCCAGGGATGGAGCTTTGCTGCCCTTCTTGGTTGTGTCCTCAAAAAGACTTTTATTTGGGGAATAAAGGGTTTGAGGTCTTGTATTAGAATTTCTAGCTGAGGCTGGCCTGGTAAATGGGATCAGGGAGCTGGGATTCAGGTTGGCATGAACTCGAGTGGGTCTGAGTGAACCAGACTCCTTTGGGCAGTGTCTCGCTGTGCGTCCAGGTTAGAGGCGGGCCCCACTTAGGTGTGGAGGGAAGACCCCCACCTGCCATCAGGGACCCTGCGTGGGACTTCACCGCCCTGAACTTGGAAGGGGACTGGCCCTCAGGGAGCCGGGTTTCCTTACCCGTCAGACCTCACTCGCCATGGGGACGTCGGGCTGTGACGCTTGGCCCTGAGCTTGGGATGCTGTGTGTGCCCTGGATTGGGAGCTGTTGTGATGGCTAAGAATGTGTGTCTCCTGATGGAAACGCTCAGAAACAGCGACACACCACGCTGATGGTCCGTCTCAGTGTGTGGCTCACGCGCTGTGTGCTGGCACCTGAACTAGACGTCGTGGAGCCGGTCAGGCCGTGGGCTGCATGGGAGCCCACAGCTAAGGTCTCGAGCACTTGCTAAGCCGTAATTTTATGTGGCATCACGACAGTCCTAAGAGAGACAGGAGGCCTTTCCCCATTTTAAAGATGAGGACTGAGGCCCAGAGAGGTCGAGTAGAGCGCGGGGTGGGCAGGAAGGGTCTCCTGAGGGAGGGGCCGTGTTGGGCTGGGAACACATTTGCATCCCTGAGGGAAGCGGGCAGCCTGCTTGTGAGTTAAGGCTGGACCACTGGGATGGAGTGTGGAGGGGGTGGAGGGGACACAGGGGGGCAGTTAGGAGATTGAGGCAAAAACTTCCATTTCCGGGTGTATGATATTCAGTACCCTGCACACCAAGCGTTCCTGGTCAGACCCTACACGGAGCACAGCGTGTTGCGTATTTAACTCCCTTCGTATAACACCCATAAAAGTGCCCAGTTCTGCGAACCACAGAAGTGCTTCCCCTGCTCCGATGGAAGCGGTTGGAGCAGGCATCTCTCTCAGCCCTGACATCACAGCACGTGGACTTCACTTTCTGGCTTAGCCCCAGACCTTGGTGTTCCTCCTTTAGCAATAGAATCGGTGAAAAGAGCTCAAAACACCTTAGATCGTTTGAAAAATTTCATCTAGAATATTGCATCTAAGAAAAAAAAAAGGTTCTGAAGAACCTAGGAAGGCAGGACAGGAATAAAGACACATGTAGAGATGTAGAGAATGGACTTGAGGACACGAGGAGGGGGAAGGGTAAGCTGGGATGAGGTGAGAAAGTGGCATGGACATATATACACTACCAAATGTAAAACAGATAGCTAATGGGAAGCAACCGCATAGCACAGGGAGATCAGCTCGGTGCTTTGTGACCACCGAGAGAGGTGGGATAGGGAGGGTGGGAGGGAGGGAGATGCAAGAGGGAAGAGATATGGGAACATATGTATATGTATAACTGATTCACTTTGTTATACAGCAGAAACTAACACACCATTGTAAAGCAATTATACTCCAATAAAGATGTTTAAAAAAAAAAAGAATATTGCAAAGAAAAGTAAACGTCTGTGTCACAGAGATATAAAATCCTGGATAAAAGGATAAGAAAATGTGTCCATCTGTACAGTTGGGCGTTACCCTAAAAAGGGAGGAAGTTCTCACACCTGCCACCACGTGGGTGACCCTGGGGGTCACCTATGCTGAGTGAAATAAACCAGTTACAACATGACAAATACTGTCTGATCCCACTTGTATGAGGTCCCAGAGCAGTCAAATTCATCCAGGGGCTGGGGGGAGGGGGATGGGGAGTTACGGTTTAATGGGGACAGAGTCTCAGTTTGGAAAGAGAAAAAAAGTTTTGGGGATGGAAGGTGGTGATGGCTGCACGACAGTGCTGAACTGTATGTTTAAAAATGGTTCAAATGGTAAATTTTGTCATGTATATTTTTCTATGATTAAAAATAAAGGGGAAAAACAACAAACAGAAACCACATCCTGGGCTGCCCTCCTAAAATAATTGAATTGTAAATAGCATTTAATGGCAGATCCTTGTAACTACAGAGTTTGGGGTGTGGAGGTGTCCCGGGCAGTGGTCTACACACACTGTGCTCACAGCCCGTTTTCTGCCGTCTGTACTGGGATATGCAGCCTGGTTGATGAGACCAGAGTTTTCCTGGACCAGCTCTAACCGGCCTTCACCATTTGCCAAAAAAAAAAAAAAAAAAAAAAAAAAGCTGCACTTAAAGACCTCTTGTAGGTATTTTGCTAGAATGGACAATTTCAGGAAGCATGGTGACAGTGTGTAAAAAGGTCCAAGTCTTTGTCTGGACTTATGGGGCGAGGAGAGGGCGCTGCGGTGGATACGACAGAATGAGGAGCCGATCGCCTTGGCCTCAGGGTAGGACTGCTCTCAAGGTGCCTGTTTTGTGGCCTCTGCAGAATGTCTACACAGGGTCCCTCAACCGGCCAGAGCTGCCTTATGAATGGGGTGTGGGTGGACCGCAAGAGAGACAACAGCCTACGTGGCCACTCATAGGGGTTGTGTGCTTTTCTGTAGGGACGTCTTAGGAATTTTAATTTTTAAAAAAGCTCAGTTTTCTGGTGATTCTCAGGGAAACCACAGTTGCCTTATGTGTGTCCTAAGCTAACCATCTCCCCATGCAAAGATCTCATCAATGAAGAAACAAATTCGTTTCCGGGCTGATTTATCACGTTGGAATTTGATAACCGCAATGACAGTAGGTCAACCACTGGGACAGGACAAAGTACCGGAGAGGCTGCATTGGGCGCTGATAGTCAGGGGAAGTGCCACTGGTTTCCTAGGGACTTCCCACCCTGGGGGCTGGGGGCTCGCTGCAAATTTGGTCTAGTGTTAAAAATATAATTCCATAGGCCGGTGGAGCTCAAAGGCACCCCAAGCAAGAATTAGTCTGGATGGAGAAAGCAAAAGGGGGTGGGGGTGGGGAAAGTGGCGTTCCCGCCTTGGGGAGAGGAAGGGTGCCCATGGTCCCGCATCCCCTTCCTGAGAAGGACCTGCCTGGTCCTGCGGGAGCTGAGGGCCTGCTCTTGGACTGGTGTCTCCACAGTGCACGTGCAGAGAGTATAATAATCAAGAGCTGGGGGTCCTTTATGGGGGGGGGTGGGGCGGGCATCATTGTGATGCTACTAGAACTGATTAAATAAAAAAAATCTCCTGTAAAATATCGCAGGTGGAGAGGCTTTCCTGTTCTTACCTTGGTCGCGCGCTCAGCCGTGCCAGGTAAACACAGGAGCCGTGTTAGTTAGACGAACTTTAGCAAAGACCACACTGAGGAAGCATGAAGCGGCTACAGAGGGCGTGAAACCCCTCCGGGCTCTCTCCTCGGCCTGGAACCAGCGGCCCAGCAGCCTTCACCCCTGCACTGGCCCTTCACCCCTGGCCCTTCGGGTGCCTGCGGCTTCACCCATCCAGCCTGAGGCTTACTTTCCTCCCCTCTGGCTGGAGAGGCTGGAGCACACGTTTTTTCCCCCCGACCCCGAGGAGTGTCATGAGACCCGTTAGCAACTTTTGTCCTGCTCCTTTTTTTTAAGAACAGCTTCAGAGATGTAATTCACATGCCACACGATTCACCCGTTTAAAGTGTATAATTCAATGCCCAGCTCTAGTTGGTTCCTCTGTCTTCTTTTTCTAGTTTCCTTTGGATCAAACAGGTAATTTTTAATCATTCTACTTTATCTCCTTTTAGCTAATTAGCTATAACTTTATTTTTACTTATTTTAGTATTAGCTTTGGGGTTTATGACATACGTATTTAACTCACTACAATCTACCTTGAAGTCCTATTACTTCACAAGAGGCATAAGATAAACTACCTGTAAAGCCGTGAGCCTGCAGACAGCATGCTGTTCGCAGACGCTTTACTTTTTTTAAAAATAAATTTATTTATTTTATTTATTTATTTTTAGCTGCGTTGGGTCTTCGTTGCTGCGTGCGGGCTTTCTCTAGCTGTGGCGAGCGGGGGCTACTCTTCCTTGCGGTGTGCGGGCTTCTTGTTGCGGTGGCTTCTCTTGTTGTGGAACACGGGCTCTAGGCACGCGGGCTCAGTAGTTGTGGTGTGCGGCCTCAGTAGTTGTGGGGTGTGGGCTTCACTAGTTGTGGCTTGCGGGCTCTAGAGCACAGGCTCAGTAGTTGTGGTGCACGGGCTCAGTAGTAGTGGCTCGCGGGCTCTAGAGCGCAGGCTCAGTAGTTGTGGAGCACAGGCTTAGTTGCTCCGCGGCATGTGGGATCTTCCCGGACCAGGGATTGAACCTGTGTCCCCTGCATTGGCAGGCGGATTCTCAACCACTGCACCACCAGGAAAGCCCTCAGATGCTTTACTTTTATAAACCCACCTCCACACTAGGTTCTGAAGGGCCGTCTCTGTAGATCTCTCACTCCCTCTTGCTTCCCCCCTCCCCTGCCCCGTTTCTTATTCATTTTGATGACTGCATAGTTCACCTCCTGGAGAGCTATGATCTGTCCCTCTACCAATGGACATTGGATGGTTTCTAGTTTTTCATTCTCTGTAACAGTTCTGCACAGAATATTCTTTACGTGACTTCCCATGCACCTACGTGAGACATTCTCCAGGGTCAACAGTTAAAAGTAGAATTGCTGGGTGTTGCATATGCACATTTTCAACCTAACTATATGGAAATGCTGTGACCAGACTGCTTCTTCCTCTTTCCCAGAACAGGGTGGGCCTGTGGAGGGCGATGTCTGAATTGTTTTTCTCTCATACGTGTCTCCTTTTTTCTTCCCCAAACTGGACCCAAATAATTATAAACAAATGGTAGTATCCATTCCTGTAGATCTAAGGTTGTTAATCATGAAATAATCAATATAAAACAGGGACTGGAGAAGCAGCTATTTCCTGGACAACATCTAGGAAATGACCAACCGCTCTCTGGACATTTATTGTTGGGCTGTAAGAACAAGTTTTTCAGTGAATCAACTTCGTTTCTTAGAAGTGGTTCTGTTTGGAATATTTGTGCTTTTCCCAATTAAATCCTGAGGGTAGCAGGAAGGTGTTTGCACACAGGCAGAGGGTCTTGGTGCCTGGCCCTGGGGACGTTGTGTTTCTCAGCAAGGTCACTACAGAACCACAGCTGGGATGACTTCTCGGTTGCCCAGCTTCTTGGTTAATGTGGGATTTTCTAAGAGTTGAATTGACCAGGAAGTGTTCTGCATCTTTCATTAAAGCTCCACAGGTGAGCAGCAAGGCTGTGCTGTGAGCGTGGGCACGGGGCTGGGTACAAGCCTCTACCTGAACTGTGGAAAGATCGTGAGTCCAGTGGCCGAGACCAAAGCCACCCTCTCAGGCGGTAGTTTGAGGCATGGAGGTCTTCCTTTCCCCACTTTGGCCTCGAGCATCAGACCCCAGTGTCCCCTGAACACAGCTCGCTGTGCACACGGGCCTGATCTGGGGCTCGACCCTGAGCAGATTCCCCGTGGACCTGCCCCAGGGGCGCCCTCCCCCAGTCCGCACCGTCCATCGCCACTGTGTTTTCCCCTCACCTCTCCCACCCAGGCCCCGAAGTTCCCTCCCACTGCGCCGCCCGGTGGCTGCCTGTGACGTGGGTGTACAGCACCAGCTCCATCGCCACCCGCCCTCCCTCCCTCCGTCCACCCATCCGTCCACTGGGCAGATGCTTACCGAGCTCCGCGGAGGGGCCAGGTCCTAGGTGTTGAGGAGTTAGCAGTGAACGGAGTATGTCCCGACCTTCTTGGAACTTGTGTTCCCCCAGGGAAGAGAAGCTGTACGTGACCAGGCCAAGGGACGCACGGCAGGACCGTGGTGATGAGCGTGAGAGACACGGGCGGTCTGTGGGGGAGAGATGTGCGGGCTTGGGATGTGGTCAGCGGGGCGCTGTGGCATTCCAGGCAGGAGGGAGTGAGCCGCGGGGGAATCGGGGGCGCCTGAGCCGGGGGGGAGCAGGTGCAGACACCGGGTGGGGGAACGTGATTGGTGAGTCTGGGGAACCACAGAGCAGGAAGGGAGGGACTGAGGTCGGGGAAGGTGGGGAGACAGGGTAGCTGGAGGGTCTGGCTGCGGAGCAGGGAGACCTGATAGTCAAGACACCGTGTGGAGCAAGGTCAAGCAGCGTTTGGAATATTTAGGAGAGAGGGGCTTGGCTGCGGCCAGGCGGTACTGGACGGGGGGGTGAGGGGTGATCTTAGTCTGGATGTGATCTGGAGACAAACAGCACGGGATCTGCTGTGCAGCCTGAGAGGAGAACTGAGGCTGATTGTCAGGTTTTGGGTCAGAACAAGAAGAGGGGATTTGCTGTTGATGAGCTGGGCGTGGCCGGGGGAAGGGGATGGGCGGGTGGGGTGGGAGTGTCAGACGTGATGGGGCAGTTGAGGCTGGAATGTAGGTGAGAGATGGGGAGACATGATCTTGGGACAGTTACAACCACAGGCGCAGGTGAGGCCGCTTGGGAAGCACGGAGGTGGGGGGGGGGGCGGTCTGTAGGCAGCTGGGCTGTCAGGGAACCCGCCGAAGGACAACCACAGCCCATGAGGTTTGTGAAGCGTGGACTCAGGCCCCTGATGGCCATTGCAAAGTGGAGCGGGGCTCCCGTTGCTGTGAGGAGGTGGGCTGGGGAGGTGGGGGTGGGTGCTGAGGCTCAGCAGTCCTGGGAGTGAGATAGACCCGTCCCTGCTTCTTCCCAGAGCCTGAGGCTCTAGGCTTGGAGGGACCCTGGAAGCCACCTGGTGTTCACCCCGTCTGGAGGGGGCAGCACTCCTTGGGGCACAGACTGACCCAGGCCAGTCCGAGTGCTGCTGGGAGCTCCTACCCGGGGACATGGGGTCAGTGCTGGGACCTCACAGGTCCCAGGGACCCAGGACGCTGGGTCAAGGATGATGGCCCCATGAGGTTCAACATGGTGACTGAAGACCACTTTCTTTAGGCCTGTCCTCAGTGGCCGAGGAACTGTGGCTTGCCACCTGTGGTGCCACACAGCCACCGCCTCAGTGGCCAGCGGCCCCGGGTGAGGAACAGGCCAGCTCCTGTGTTCCCAGGAGGCTCCCTCTCCTGAACCTTCCAGGATGGCTGCACCAGGCGTGGTTTTCTTGTTCCTTGAGCGGACTGAGCACATTTCTCAGGTGGAAAATATTTATTGATGGGCTCTTTATCACAGATGTCACCTGAATAAAAATAATTTTTCAGGACTCAAGTTGGCTAAAATACAGGCATCAGGGCAGAAGCCAATAATTCAGTGTAAGATGCTGATAGCCCCGCATGAAGCTCTCCATCCTGAGAAGAAGCCCTGCTCGGCAGGGCGCCCACCAGTCACCTGTCACCCAGCACGGGGATTCCTGTGATGCCACAGGATCACGGGATCATTTGGGACATCTGTGTTTATCAGAACTGAAAATCGTAGGCATAATACTGATAAATTTCCGTTCCCTCCTCTCTGAGAGGGGTGGATGGCGTGAGGCAGTCAGGGCAGTGAGGGTTGTTGTGGAAGGAACATCTGTGTCCCCCCAGATCCCTGTGCTGAAACCGTACCCCTGAGGTGATGGTGTCAGGAGGTGGGCCCTTTGGGAGGTGATGAAGTCATGAGGGTGGGGCCCTCACGAATGGGATTTGTGCCCTGATAACAGAGACCCCAGAGAGCACCCGCCCTTTTCCACGTGAGGACGCAGAAAGAAGACGCTGCCCAGGGTGCAGGAAGGGTCTCCACCAGACACGGAATCTGCCGGCACCCGGATCTCAGACTCCCAGCCTCCAGAACTGGGAGAAAGGAATGTCTGTTTTATATAAGCCCCCAGCTGTGGCCTTCCTGTACAGCAGGGAGGGAATAAGGACAGAGAACAGGTGAGCGTCACGGCACTCGGCTGGGGAACGAGGGACCCTCGGCAGAAGAAAACACGTTCCCGTGTTAACATGAGGCCCCAGAGGGTCACAGCCTCGAGACACCGCTGCAAGGCCCCAGGCTCCAGCAAACGACACGACCCACTCTTTTACTGGCACGCAGCCTTGGGGAGGGCCCCCCAAAAGTTGGGAATCCCTGCCCTCCGCCCAGCAGGTGAGGATGCCTGCTTTGCTCCAGGCTTCCCCCCATGACCCCGGTTCTTCCCATCCTGGCTTTTCTTAGGACCCACTGGATGAATGCATCCACTTGATAACACGCTGAGAACTGAAAGCAGCCAGGGGTGAGGATGACAGGGGCAGGTGACCACTGGGTGATATGACTGGGCGTGTGGTTTGAAACCAAGTCTGAGGGAACAGCACACACTACACAGGTGTCACCTGGGGGCTTGGTGGCTTCCTCGGCCTTTTCCATTCTCAGAGATCGGTCTGCTGGATTGACTAAGTGTTACCTCGGAAAGGCATAGGGGATGTGACATAGGATCATAACGTTCCAGGGTGGGGGGGCGGGATGCAGCAGAAGCAGTGGGTGGTGGTGGCAGGGGCTCAGGTGCCCGGGGGAGAGCCAGGCGGTGGCTGCTGAGGCCCCAGACCCAGAAGCTGACGGAGGACGTGTGTGGCTGCGACGGTCACATCGGCTGCCCTGGCGCCAGAGTCTGGCCGTGTGTGACTGGGGGCTTGTGAGCCAGCCCGTTCTGTGTGACCGCTTGGCTTTGAGGGGGGCTGTCACCAAAGAGGATGAGTGATGATTTTGAGAGCGAACCCTGGTTTCTTCCTTGAAAGGGACAAATAAAAAAGTAATTATGGATTTCTGTGCTCCCGATATCCGTCCTTATTCTTACCCGGCGCTCAGAAGGGGTTTTCATTACATGGCTCATGGTTGGAAAATTGACTTTTAGCTGATAAGAAACTCCTTGCTTTTGTGTTGGAAATAGTGCAAGTTAACTCAGAAAATTATGTCAGGTGAGGTATTTCCCAAGCGCAATCCTGGAATTCTGAGTATGAGCTCGAGGGAGGGGTCAGATTTGCATTCTGTGACGTCTCCACTGTCTCGGGCTGCCTGTGTCCTTCTGATCCTTGGGAGATGTTGGAAGTGCCATGGGGGTTCTGAGACTCTGACGAGGGTGGTGAGATTTGGGGTTTCGAAAACAACATATTATAAAATGTAGAAGTACAAAATTATGTTTTTAACCTCCCACAGAAAGGGTGTGAGTTTCCTGAAGAGAAAGATTGTAGGCCATGAGTCTCAGATTTGAGGCAATAAGTGTTTTAAATGGCTAGGATCACTTGATGTGTCAGGCCCCAAACTGTCAGAGAGTGAAGATCAGGAGAGCAGGTGTTTCAGCGAAGCTGGCAGGACTTGAAGGGCAGGTGATGTGGCAACAGGGCGGCCACGTGCAGCGTCCAATGGTTCTGAAGGTGATTCTAGGAATGTGAGCCCCACTCACGACTCCTGGACAAGCCCCTTATGGGGGGTGGGGTGGGAGGGGCCTTGCTTTAACTTTGCAAATGCGTCCAGGGGCCCTTGACTCTTCTGAAATTTTATTCATAATTTCAGATATTTGTTTTCAGACTCACTGATTTCATGGCACTGCCATCAGTAACTG